>NW_027411710.1:0-217500 GCF_047663935.1 Musca autumnalis
TCAAGTTCGAATATGGACTATATTTGTCCAATCCATCCCGTACCTCCCACACAAAATTTTGGATAAGTTCACTTTAAGACCTGCTATTGAATCACTTTGATTTTTGTTGAAGCAACTTACATTCGCTGCCTTAATTACACTGTGCAACACTGAAAATGCAAACAACTTCTAGTATGCATTTTTGAAAGTACATATTTAGACTACAAAAACCCTAGTAGGGTTTTGTCCTGTCGGATCCAGTTCGGATTTTATGGCCTCATCTAAAGCGGACTAAATCTACACTTTTTTGCATTTAACAGGCCTTTATCTCAGAAACGAATTGGAATTTGGCCTTGCTGTCTTTAGCAATATTGTAGCCCTAAACTAGTAGAACTTATCTTTTGAAAAACCCACATAAGAAAAACTCCATCTAGGGCATCAAAATCTATAAAACATAGAAAATTTTACATAATTGCTGAAATTCTGGTCAGTATCGGCTAAACTATTGGGAGTTGAACCATGTAACCTTTTGCAAAAATCTTCCAAATAATGTTCTCAACAATTCTTCAGAACATTTCGAAACTCTAAAATGCTTACTTCATGTTTTTTCAGGGGTATTCTTCATCATAACTTTTACAACACGTATTTCAAACACAGTTCACATCAACAGATTATTCTCGCATTTCGAATTTCAACAAATTATTGACATATTTATTAAATCGTCGTTGAGAAATGTACTGAAAACAACGGGATAGAGGCATTTTACAACAATGACATGTTCTGAAGAGTTGTGTATTATATTCCAGGGAATATTTTTCCAACAGAAAATATTCAGAAAAGATTAACGGTTTTGGAGATACAATGCGAAATGTATAAAAATTGTGGTAATTTTGCATATATTTTGAAATTTGAGGCAATAAATGTAGTTTTTCGAGTTCATTATATCTCCAAATATTTTATTCTTGTCCTTATCTACAAATTTGCTTCAGAGGTCAGAAGAAGATTCGCATTGGTTTCAGAGATATAGCCCCGAATTTCTTTAAAAACTCAATATTTAACCATGTTTAGATGGGGTCATAAAATCCGAGCTGGATCTTACACAACAAAACCCAACTAGGGTTTCTTGTCGTTTGGGTCTGTACTTTCAAAAAATCCTCAGTTCGAATTGTTTGCACAAGATCACCTTAAAAATGTTACACAGTGTTACGATGGTAAAAGTTGTTTCAGGGGCAAGTCCATACTTCTTGAGAAAACAGCCCGAAGGGTGTAAAAACCCCCTATGGCACCCCCATGGTCTATGTCGGTCCATTCCTTTAAGTACCTTTTCCGTAAAATTTTTGAACGGTTCATACGACCAAAATTTTGAAACCCCCTAAATACGTACGATTTTTGTGAACAAAGTGTTTCAATTTGCACAGGCTGAGGGTATATCTCTGTCGGCAAAGCCGACTGATACTTTTTTACTTGTTAAGGTATATTTTAAACCCCAACTCATGGAATTTTAAACCCCGACTCGTGGAATTTTAAACCCCAACTGGTGGAAGTTTTTAAAGTATATTTTAAACCCCAACTCTTGGATTTTAAGGCCCAACTCTTGGAATTTTAAACACATATTATATATGTATGAAATGAAAATAATAATAAAAAAATACTAAAACATCTGCTGTGAAATGTATTCACATAAAGGCCAAAATTGAGTCTATTAAGTCAGGTTGATGACCGCTGTATTAGATAGAGTCGTGGTATTTTCTCTCTACAACAGGATTTTATTGAAGTATAATTGCTTTCCACTCTACATGGTAAAATCGATTCATGGTACAACCGCTGAAGCTAGAATGCTGAAATTTTGGCTGTGGGTTGCTGTCGGTGTGTAGGGGTGAGATAAGGCTGGGTTTTTGGAAATTCGACCTAGAAGGGTACGAAAAGTACTAAAAGGTACTAAATATGGTACCATTTGTATTAGGAAAACGGGAAGAGCTAGAATTCTGAAATTTGGAATGAGGGTAACTGATGGAGAGTTAGAAAGATGTACCAAAGGGTTTTTGGAAATTCGACCTATAAGTGTACGAAAAGTTACTAAATTTGGTACCAATTGAATATTTTGAGCGAATATAGCTACAATCTTCATATTTGGTATGGGAATCAAGGTTGGGAAGTGGTGTTGATATAAGGAAATGATTTTGGAAGTTCGTACTTATGTGTACGAGTAGTACTAAATGGTACTAAATTTGGTACAATTTGGATTTGGGTGAACGGATAGAGTGAAAAACCTGAAATTTGGAATTTAGATTACCGTTGAAGTGTACGATTGAGATATGGGGTTAGTTTTGGAAATTCATATTTATGTGTACGAAAAGTACTAAATGGTACCAAATTTGGTACAGTTGGATTTAGATAGACATAGAAACCTGAAATTTGGAATTAATATTACTGATGGAGTGAAGGATTTAGGTAGTTTTGGAAATTCTTACTTATGGGTACGAAAGGTAGTAAACGGTACTAAATTTGGTACAAATTATATTTGGGTGAACGGATAGAGCTGGAATCCTGAAATTTGGAATTTAATTACTTTTGGAGTGTAGGATTGAGTTAGTCTTGGAAATTCGTACTTATGGGTACGGAAAGTACTAAATGGTACTAAATTTGGTACAATTTAAATTTAGTTGAACGGATAGAGTTGCAATCCTGAAATTTCGAATTAAGGTTACTGATGGAGTGTAGGATTGAGGTAGTTTTGGAAATTCATACTTATGGGTACGGAAAGTACTAAATGTACTAAATTTGGTACAATTTATATTTGGGTGAACGGATAGAGTTGGAATCCTGAAATTTGGAATAAGGATTACTGAGGGAGTGTAGGATTGAGGTAGTTTTGGAAATTCATACTTATGGGTACGGAAAGTACAAAATGTACTAAATTTGGTACAATGTATATTTGGGTGAACGGATAAAGTTGGAGTCCTGAAATTTCGAATTAAGGTTACTGTTGGAGTGTAGGATTGAGGAAGTTTTGGAAATTCGTACTTATGGGTACGGAATGTACTAAATGTACTAAATTTGGTACAATTTGGATTTGGGTGAACGGATAGGGCTGGAATCCTGAAAATTGGAATTTAATTACTTTTGGAGTGTAGGATTGAGTTAGTCTTGGAAATTCGTACTTATGGGTACGGAAAGTACTAAATTTGGTACAATTTAAATTTATTTGAAATAGAGTTGGAATCCTGAAATTTCGAATTAAGGTTACTGATGGAGTGTAGGAAAGTACAAAATGTACTAAATTTGTGTGAACGGATAGAGTTGGAATCCTGAAATTTGGAATTAAGATTACTGATGGAGTGTAGGATTGATGTAGTTTTGGAAATTCATACTTATGGGTACGGAAAGTACTACTTATGGAGTGTAGGATTGAGGTAGCTTTCGAAATTCGTACTTATGGGTACGGAAAGTACTAAATGGTACTAAGTTTGGTACATTTTGGATTTGGGTGTACAGATAGAGCTGGAATAGTGAAATTTATAATTAAGATTACTTATGGAGTGTTGCATTGAGGTAGCTTTGGAAATTCGTACTTATGGGTACGAAGAGAGGAAGTTTTGCAAATTCGTACTAATGTATACGAAAAATACTAAATCGCGGTTTGGATATACAGTATGCAAAGTTCATATTCGTACAAACTTCAAAATTAATAAAATCGTTATTAATTCCATATTTTATATTAAAATATGATATTATTGATGGGGATTACTATATCGAAGAAAGATTTAAAAATAACGAAACAAATTTTTAATTTATTCCATTTAGGTATAGATGGCGCCTGTGTGGGTGGCAAAGTTCGTATTCGTACACCTAGAAGCACTATATATTTGTGGTATTTAAGGATTTTTAAAGCAAAATACCACCAATTTTTGTTGTTTTCTTCTTTTAGAGTGGCTCTGCTGTAGAATAATGTAAAAATAATGATAATTTGATAAAACATTTTGCATGAATAAAATGTCGGACCAACATCCGAAATACTTATGAAAAATGTGTATGGCAATTTATTCTCGAATTTTGGACGGAAATGGCTAATAGCAGTCCTTCTGCAACAATGTTCTAGGTCTTATATGAAAATAAATGTTGCAAACGTACGGAAATGCAACGAAACGTAATCCCGGCTAAGGTAACGTAAAGTAATTTTTGGTTTCTATGTCGTAAAAATCGCAAGTTCTGTTTTATACACTACCGGTCATCTGAATAGGTTTGATTTTTTTTCTTTTTATATGTTAAGGTATCTTCTGATGTGTTCGTATTGCAGATCCATGCTATTTAGTTTTTGAGAGTCCTATACTATGCCAACATTCCCAAGAAAAAAACTTGACGGTGTTGCCATATTTTCGGAAAATATCCCAATTATAATAAAAAATGTACAAAAAAGTGTCCAATTTTTGCGATCATCAGAATAGGTTTGAATCAAAAAAAATTGAAAAATTGTACTACTCAAGCAAATAATGCGCAGTTTTTTGGTTTAGTTTAGTAAAATGGAACATTCTGATAAATCCTACAACAAATTTGACCCGCTTTATTTGGAACGTGGGTTCAATTCTCAACATGGAAAAGTTACCAAGAACTTTTAGATAAAATCAAGAAATATTCAAACAAAAACGTTTTATAAACTTGCTTTAAATGACTTTTTGATTTCGTTAGATCTCTTCTGAGCTTCGAAAATTGTCTGAAAGCAAATACCAAGTGTAGCCATCTTATTAGGATCGATAATTTAGAAAGGTCATTGAAAATAGTTGGTATTTTAGTTCAAGTTTCATTTTTTTAACTAACCTTGCAGTACAAATTTATGCATTATCATGCTCACAAATCCGCCATAGTTGACCACACGTATCATAAATGTTCGAAAATTGGTCTGGAACAATGTTTCTTCGACGACAATAAAGTAGAAAATTGTAATTCAAATTTAACTGAAAGGGACATGATATCGCCGACTTTTATAGTGCTGTATAACCTCAGTAGTCCATTCTTTTGTACTTATTCGAGTTTGTTTTATGACTTATGAACAGAAAAAAACTTTTTGACCTGGCTATATAGGTATTACAGCAGTATAAAAGTCGGTGATATCATGCCCCTTTGACTTAAATTTGAATTACAATTTTCTACTTTATTGTCGTCGATGAAACATTCTTCCATACCAATTTTCGAACATTTATGATACGTGTGGTCAACTATGGTGGATTTGTGAGTATGATAATGCATAAATTTGTACTGCAAGGTTAGTTAAAAAATGAAACTTGAACTAAAATACCAACTATTTTCAATGACCTTTCTAAATTATCGATCCTAATAAGATGGCTACACTTGGCATTTGCTCTCAGACAATTTTCGAAGCTCAGAAGAGATCTAACGAAATCAAAAAGTCATTTAAAGCAAGTTTATAAAACGTTTTTGTTTGAATATTTCTTGATTTTATCTAAAAGTTCTTGGTAACTTTTCCATGTTGAGAATTGAACCCACGTTCCAAATAAAGCGGGTCAAATTTGTTGTAGGATTTATCAGAATGTTCCATTTTACTAAACTAAACCAAAAAACTGCGCATTATTTGCTTGAGTAGTACAATTTTCAATTTTTTTTTGATTCAAACCTATTCTGATGATCGCAAAAATTGGACACTTTTTTGTACATTTTTTATTATAATTGGGATATTTTCCGAAAATATGGCAACACTGTCAAGTTTTTTCTTGGTAATGTTGGCATAGTATAGGACTCTCAAAAACTAAATAGTATGGATCTGCAATACGAACACATCAGAAGATACCTTAACATATAAAAAGAAAAAAATTCAAACCTATTCAGATGACCGCTAGTGTATTTGGCATAAAATGTATTGAAGTATAAGAATAGGGTTTCGAAAATTTTGTCATGTCAAGACATATCGGAAATTACGAAAAAAAACTAGATAATTAAGGGCGAAAATTTCCCCGAAAATAATGAATTTCTTTAATAGGTTACCCACGTTCTTTCTTGGCAAATTTACTTAATTCTTTTGACATTTATGCATTCATGTAGGACCGTTTGGTAAAGAAATATAATTTTCTACAAATAAAAATCATTGTTTTTGCAATTTTATCAATCATAACCCTCGTGTAGTCGCACGGAGATAGTATAAAGACATCTACAGTTTAATTGTTCCTCATAATTTCTCACAGTTTTCGATATAAAATGATTTTCGAAATCCTTTTCTAAAACTTCAATACATTTTGTGGCAAATATAAGACAGAAATTGCGATTTTTACGACGTAGAAACCAAAACATGTATTTGCGTTGCCTTAACCCGGATTACGTTTCGTTGCATTTCCGAACGCTGGCAACATTTATTTTCATAAAAGACCTAGAATATTATTGCAGAAGGGCTGCTATTAGCTATTTCCGTTCAAAATTCGAGAAAAAATTGACATAGTTAATCGTTTCAATGACATCTATCTTAAGTATTTCGGATGTTCGTCCGACTTTTTATTCATGCAAAATGTTTAATTAAATGATAGTTATTTTTACATTTTTCTACAGCAAAGGCACTCTAAAAGAAGAAAACAAAAAAAATTTGTGGTATTTTGCTTTAAAAATCCTTATATAGTACAAATATATAGTGCTTCTAGGTGTACGAATACGAACTTTGCCACCCACACAGGCGCCATCTATAAATGATGGAATAAATTAAAAATTTGTTTTGTTATTTTTAAATCTTTCTTCGATATAGTAATCCCCATCAATTATATCATATTTTAATATAAAATATGGAATTAATAACGATTTTATTCATGTTTGAAGTTTGTACGAATATGAACTTTGTAGTTTTGGATAAAAGGAAGTAATTTTTGGAACTTATACATACTATAAGTACTAAATTTGGTACCAGTTTGGTGTTGCATGATGGGATATAGGTGGAATTTCGAATTGTTGTATGAGGGATTGTGTTGGTGTTTAGATACGGATTTTTTGAAATGCATACAAATTCTAAAATTATGCTGAGGGCTGGTTGATTTATTGAGAAATACGAAATGTACTAAATGCTATTAAATTTGACGTTGGGTGTAGCAATGAAGATGGAATTATATCATTAGTGCGTGAAAAGTACAAAATTGCAATACATTTGGTATAGAAGTGAAATTCTGATATATTATTGATTTGTCAGGTTCATTGTTAGAGGTGGTCGTACAATAAGTGCACAAGAAGTATTAAATAATACTAAATATTGAAGCACTGGTAAGTGGGTATGAGGATACCTGTTGAGATTGGATCAGAATGTTTATTTAAATCCGCCTTTAAATGTATGAAAGGTTTCTACATGTAATACCATTGACATTGGGTGAACAAGTAGAGCTAAAACTGTAACATTTGAGCTAAGGTCCTGGATTTTAAAAATTGTACTGAATAATGTACTATTGTTTCTAGGTTAACACGAATTCGGTTTCTAAATAATGTACTGAAATCAAAAAGTCAAACGTACCTTTTCAACAAAATTGTTTTTATCTTTGTTGTCTATTCTAAACGTTATTGTAAGTTCATTTGAAAAGGTAGATCTATGCGGCTAATGTTTTACAAGAAGGTTTTTACATCCTGAGAAAAAAAGCCTAAAATAAAATGTCTCAAAAATTAACTGTTATATAGGGTAACATCTTCTGAATAAAGGTTTTCTACATATTGATATCACAAATTCCAAAATTCGGTTGGAAAATGTGGATAAAATTTTCAAAATACCCACACCGTTCTAATAAAACATGGACTGGAATTTAAAATGTAGGCCGCTGTTGAAGTGTAGAGGTCTTTTTTTTGAAATTCGAACAGAACGTATACGAGCAGTACTTGAAAGAAATTAAATATCAATTCAAATAAGTATTAGTACATCAAAATTTTAAGTGTTCTCCATATTAAATATTGTTTATTTGTATATTATTCCTTTTCCGCTTACGAAGTGGCGGGCATTTTGCTAGTATATATATATATATATATATATATATATAGATTTTGATAATTGCCAATTGATGGTAGCTAAATAGTCTTCTTCACTAGTAGCATGCCATTTTTGTCAATAATAAAAAATAATGTCAGCGAGATCAGTTGCAATAATACACTTTCTCTACGTTTTGACAACAATTCAAGTAAGTGTTAAATATTAAAAATTTGATAACCAACCAAAGAGAGACTTAAAAGAAAATAAATTATTATTATAATTATTATTGTTATAGAATGTCCATAGTAGAGACGTTGTGCTTGAAATCAACAATATCACTTGCCCCCAGTACAACGACTTTGCAAAAATATTTGAATGTGAATTTGTAAAATTTTCCAAAAATACTTATGGCGTCAGCTACCGTGTCATGCTCAGTCGAGATTTAGGTCGAAGTTACAGAGCAAGAATTTCAATTGATATTACGCCAGTAAATTCACGACAAATAATTCATGTGGTGGATTTGAACTTCAATTGTTGTATGTTCCTCAAACAGATGTCAACGAATAAAATTCTGCAGCCAATATTTCTGGAGTTTAAACGAAAAATGCATTTGCCCAAAAAATGTCCCTATAAAAAGGTAACTGTATTCACAATATCTATGGTAAATGTAATTTAACTATTATGTAAACCCAATTTTCAGGATGTCTTATTTTCGTTGAATAATTTTACAGTGACAGAGAGTTTAGTTCCGCCCTTTGTGCCAACTGTAAATTTCACATTTACTTATGATCTCTACGATAGAACAACGGCAATGGGTATGATACAAGTAAAGGGATTTTATGGTCCTAAGACAAAATAAATAAATATTTAACTCAAATAAGTTTATGAATTGTAAAATCATGTATATTTTCGTTACAAACATGATTAAAAATATAAATTAAGTAATTTTAAACAAAGATTTTAAAAGTTTTATGTATTATTCCTGTGTACAATAAATAATGTGTACTATTAACTACAGCACAAATTTTGTAGTTGGACATCTCAAATCTTGATTAGCTGTTTTGCCTGTTATATTTGTTACTAGAAGCTATTCGGACGGGGCCGACCATGTAACACCCTACACCACTTGCCCAGGGCATTAGTTTTCCACGGAATTTATTTTATATTACTGCGACACGTTATATGTTTTTATACCCTCAGCATTTATGCTAACGAGGGTATATACACTTTCATACGGGCAAAATGTGCCTCATCGAAATAATGGGTTTAGACCCCAAGTATGTTTGGACGAAATGTGTTTCAGACAATTTGGAGTCGATTGAGCAATGTCCGTCCGTCTGTCTGGCTGGCTGGAGCGCACGATAACTCTCGAATGGATCAACCGATTCGGTCCAAAATTTGGCTTTCGTAATATTTTGCCCAAACTTAGTTTAAGTTCAAAGATGGGTTATATCGGTCCACTCTTTCCGGTACCTCCCCCACAAAAGTTCGAAAATGTTCGGAAAATTTGTGCGCACGATAACTCTTGAAGGAAGTAACCGATTTGATCCATACTTTGCACATCGTAAAATTTCTACCAGACTAAGATGAGGTTCCAATATGGACTCAATCGATCCACTCTTTCGGGTACCTCCCACACAAAATTTCGGACAAGTTCAGATTAGGACCTGCTCTCGAATCGCTTTGATTTTTGTTGCAACAACTTGTATTCATTGCCCCCCATACGACGGTACACGTTTTATTGGGGGCAAGTCCATACTTCCTGAGAAAATAGCCTGAAAGATGCAAAAAGCCCTTATGACACCGTGTGTAGTTGTTGGAGAGCAAGATAACTCTCGAACGGATCTGCCGATTCGGTCCAAAATTTGTCCTTCGTAGTACATATTTTGTCCAAACATAGTTTAAGTTCGAAGATAAGCCATATCGGTCCACTCCTTCAGGTACCTCCCCCACAAAAGTTAAAAAAATTTCGGAAAATTTGTGCGCACGATAACTCTTGAAGGGAGTGACCGATGTAATCCATACTTTGCACATCCTAATATATACATATATCAGATATACTTACGGTTCGAATATGGAATATATTTGTCTACTCCTTCTGGTACCTTTCACACAAAATTTCGGATAAGTTCACTTTAAGACCTGCCCTCGAATCACTTTAATTTTTTTGAAGCTATTTGCATTCGCTTTCTCCATTACGACGGTAAAAGTTTTTTCAGGGACAAGTCCATATTTCTTGGGAAAGCAGCCCGAAAGGTGTAAAAAACCCCTATGTCACCATATGTGGCGGTCGGATAGCACGGTAACTCTCGAACTTTTCAACCGATTTGGTCCAACATTTGGTCTTCGTCATATTATATCCAAACTTAGTTTCATGGGGCAATACCGGTCAACAACTTCGGGTACTTCTCCATAATATGTAAAAAATTTCACTAAAATGCTAGGACTATCGATATCACTTGAATGGGGCAACCAATTTGGTCCAAACTTTGGATACCCTAATATTTTATCAAAAATGTCCCAAAAGGGCAACAAAATTCTGAAGAGACCTTAAATACATTCGATCTGTCCGTAGGTGAAAGTTTCACTTCACATTGGCTGAGGGTATATATGTATCTGTCGGCGAAGCCGTCTGACACTTTTTTACTTGTTTTTTTTTTAAGTTGTATTATGAAACAAGTAAAAACGTATCAGTCGGCTTTGCCGACAGAGATATAGCATCAGCCCAAGTGAAGTGAAACTTTCATCTACGGATAGTTCAAATGTATTTAGGGTCTTTTCAGAATTTTGTGGCCTTTTTCGGGCATTTGAACTTGCCGACAAAAATGTGGATTAGGATGGAAGTTCAAAAGTGCTACGGAGGAGGTGCTGAAAGGAATGCAGCGACATAGTCCATTATTGAAGTGGATCTTATTTTGGGAGTTATATCTTTTCGATAGATACAGCGCCCACTAGTCATTTCAGTGGGTCATCGTATAACTTTTGGATCAGTATGCCAGGAAGTATGGACTTGGATACGGAAAACAAAATGTCGCTGTAAACAGGATCACACCGAACAGCATCGGTATACATTTCCAAAGGATCTTCGAACAGACCCTAAACTGCACTTAGACACAAACGGTGAACTTGTGTGGGGGAGATTTTCTAAGGAGAGGATCGATATGGACCATTTTAGAAGTTAAACTAAATTTGGACAAATTATTAAGAGATTCCAAATTGGTTGCCCGTTCAAGGTATATCGCGCATACCATTTTAGTGATATTTTTTCAATATTGGGGGGAAGTACCGGAAGTTGTGGTCCGGTACTGTCCATCTTCGAACTAAGTTTGGACAAAATCTGTTGATCAGTTCAAAAATTATCGTGCTTTCCAGCCACTACATATGGTGCCATAGGGGGGTTTACACCTTTCAGACTGTTTTCTCAAGCAGTATGGACTTGCCCCTAAAAATCTCTTACCATCGTATTTGAAGCATCGAATACAAGTTGCTTCAAAATAAATAAAAATCGAGAGCAGGTACCCAGCAAAATGTTCGATGCCAAAGATGCCATTCAATCATGGGTGAAAGTGATCTGGCATGTCATCTTTTTAGTATCTTCATCGATGAATTTTATATGAGCGTGGACCCCAAAAGATGCTATTAATTTTTGGATCCAAAGCATGTAATCAACAGCAATGCTTTGACATGTCATTATACCCTCCACCATATGGAGGGTATAATTAAATTTGTCATTCCGTTTGTAACACATCGAAATATTCGTCGGAGACCCTATAAAGTATATATATTATTGATCAGCATAAAATTCTATGTCGATTTGACCATGTCCGTATGTCCGTCCGTCTGTCTGTCTGTTGAAATCAAGATACAGCTCGCAATTTTAAAGATAGAGAGTCAAAATTGGGTACAGAAGTTTTTATTACTTGCAGGATGGTTGGTATTGAAAATGGGATATATCGGTCCACGTTTTGATATAGCCCCCATAGAACGGTACCTCCCGATTTTCGGTATTTTTAAGGTTTTAGCTTCATTATCCTACCAAAATGACTGAAATTTGGTATGTAGTCTTCTTTAGGGGTATACAACTTTCCCCCAGAATTTTGTCGGTATCGGTCCACACCTTCATATAGCCCCCATAGAACGGTACCTCCCGATTTTCGGTATTTTTAAGGTTTTAGCTTCATTATTCTACCAAAATGGCTGAAATTTGGTACGTAGTCTTCTTTAGGGCTATAAAACTTTCCCCCAGAATTTTGTCGGTATCGGTTCACACCTTCATATAGCCCCCATAGAACGGTACCTCCCGATTTTCGGTATTTTGAAGGTTTTAGCTTCATTATCACACTGAAATGGCTGAAATTTGGTACTTAGTCTACGTTGGTGGTATAAAACTTTCTCCCATAACTTTGTCGGTAACGGTGCATGCCTTCATATAGCCCCCATAGGACGGTGCCTCCCGATTTTCGGTATTTTGAACGTTGTGGCCTCAATATTCCACCGAAATGGCTGAAATTTGGTATTTAGACTTCTTTGAGGGTACTCAAACTTCCCCTTTAAATTTGTCGGTATAGGTCCACGCCTTCATATAGCCCCCATGGAAAAGTACCTCCCGATTTTTCGTAATTTGAAGGTTGTGTCTTCAATATTCCACCAAAATGGCTGAAATTTGGTATTTAGTCTTCAATGTGATATAAAAATGTTCGCCAGAAATATGTCTGTACAGGTCCACGCTTTCATATTGCCCCATTTCTGACTAAAGTTCGTCGGTATAGGTCCACGTTTCGATATAGCCCCCATAGAACGGTACCTTCGGATTTTCGTAATACTGAAGATTGTGACGTCAATATCCAACCGAAATGGCTGAAATTCGTTATTTCGTCTTCCAAGAGTTATAAAATATTCCAGAAGAGTATTATCAGTATATGTCCACGTCTTCCTATATCCAAGTAGAAGCTTACTTCTTGATTTTCGGTATTTTGTTAGTTTTAGCCACATTCTCTTACCGAAATATAGGAAATTTGGTATTTTGTCTTCTTTGAGCCTAAAAACTTTCCGTCAGAAATTTGTCGGTATAGATCAACGTTTTGAAATAGCCCCAATAAAATGGTGCCTCACATTGTTTTACCGAAATTGCTGAAATTTAGTATTAAGTCTTCTTCATACACGAAAGGAAACTAATTATTCCATTTTACTTAAATACAACTTGTGGTGGAGGGTATAACAAGTTCGGCCCGGCCGAACTTAACGCCGTTCTTACTTGTTTTTTCATTGCAGTAGAAACGGCCCCCAGAATACGCGATAAAATGCGCGATATTTTCGAAAACAATTTTAAGTGATTTTCCTACCTTGGAATTTCTCGTATCTCGCGTTTTAGTAGATGGAATTTCACGAGTAAAGATTTATTAGATCCGCAATGTAAAAATCTAAAATTTGTAATCAAGTACGATTAAATCGGATGGCAATTGTAAACATTAGGCCCGAAAAATATGATTTTTAGAAAAATGTTCGCACAAAATTTTCGTTGGATGTAGATTTCTGTGAAGCTGTGTAGGCTACATTCACGACACATATATCAAATAACTCAGAATCGCGAGTTCTACAATCCTATATGTGTTTTTTGGACAAACCTGTTTGCGGAACGAAATTATAAGAAATTTTCAAAAAAACACTTAAAATCTGGCTTCAAAATGTCAGCATCATTTAATGGTAGACGCAGATCAAATTTTGAAAAGTTATACACTAGTGAGATGATCCTTATCTAGTTGCCTTCTACTTTTACGGGAAAATCGTGAAAAGTGTGGTTTAATCACAAATCCAGAGAAAACAAAAAAAAGACACGTTGGCTTCAACCCATTTTCACCCATTATTGAACATAAATGTAGCCACAGCTTCCACGCAAAATTTTAAGACAAAATTTTTTGCCAAGTCTAAAAACATTTCATTTTATCCGAAAGCATTTAATTTCTATAATATTCAACCACATTTCGCGAGTTATTAAAGCCTAAACCTTGGCTTCAACTATGTTAAATTTTCAAAAATATTGCCCATATACCCTCGTTAGCATAAATGCTGAGGGTATAAAAACCAAAAGCATTTTTCAATAGCCTTTTTTTACTGATCACGTGAGAGTCGACTTATGCTGTCATGTTATTTTTGTTTAGTATTGTTGGACATTTTATCGTGGAAGGACTTACGACTGAACAATGTTTGCAAATCGTTCAACTTTACTACGAAAATTCACGTTCTTTGAAGAATGTGTTTCCAACAAAATTTTGTTCAGCTCTGAAACCCATTTCTGGCTTAAAGGGTACCCAGCATAATTTGAAGGAAGGTGTTCTATGCGATGACGTGATTTCATTGCATCTTATGCATTGGTTCGAAGGAAGTCGTGAAAGATCCGATCTTTATACCCTCACCATTTATGCTAACGAGGGTATGTACACTTTCATACGGGCAAAATGTGCCTCATCGAAATAATGTCCACTCCATCCGGTACCTCCCACACAAAATTTCGGATAACTTCACTCGAAGACCTGCTATTGAATCACTTTGATTTTGAAGCAACTTACATTTTCAGGGGCAAGTCCATACTTCTTGAGAAACAGCTGAAGGATGTAAAAACCCCTATTGCACCATATGTAGTGGCTGGAGATCCACTTTCATAATGCTCTATGTCTATCCATTCCTTTAAGTATATCCTCCACAAAACTTTTGATCTTTAATCCTAATCAACATTTTTGTCGCTTCATACGCCCCAAATTTTTTAAGACCTCCTAAATACATACGTTTTTTGGGAAAAAAAAAATTTTCAAATTTTTCAGGCTTTCTCTGCAGGTATATATCTGTCGGCAAACCGACTGATACTTTTTTACTTGTTTTTAGTTAACTTTTTTTTTTTAGTTTTTATACCCTCAGCATTTAGGCTAGAAAGGGTATATACACTTCCATACGGGCAAAATGTGCCTCATCGAAATAATTGTTTTAGACCCCAAGTATGTTTGGACGAAATGTGTTTCAGACAATTTGGAGTCGATCTAGCAGTGTCCGTCCGTCTGTCTGTCTGGCGGGCTGGAGCGCACGATAACTCTCGAACGGATCAACCGATTCGGTCCAAAATTTGGTTTTCGTAATATTTTGTCCAAACTTAGTTTAAGTTCAAAGATGGGTTATATCGGTCCACTCCTTCCGGTACCTTCCCCACAAAAGCTCGAAAATGTTCGGAAAATTTGTACGTATGATAACTCTTGAAGGGCTTATCCGATTTGGTCCATACTTTGCACATCGTGAAATGTTTATAAGATTTATATGAGGTTCCAATATGGACTCAATCGGCCTACTCCTTCTGGTACCTCTCACACAAAATTTCGGATAAGTTCAGTTTAGGACCTGCTCTCGAATCGCTTTGATTTTTGTTGTAGCAACTTGTATTGACTGCCATCCATACGACGGTACAACTTTCATCGGGGGCAAGTCCATACTTCCTGAGAAAATAGCCTGAAAGTTGCAAAAAAAACCTCTATGATAGGGTGGTAGAGCGCAAGATATCTCTCGAACGGATCTGCCGGTTCGGTCCAAAAGTTGGCCTTAGTAATATTTTGTCCAAACATAGTTTAAGTTTGAAGATAAGCCATATCGATGTACTCCTTCAGGTACCTCAATCGGTCCACTACTTCGGATACCTCCCACACAAAATTTCGGAATAGTCAGTTTATGGCCTTCTCTCGAATCGCTTTGGTTTTGTTGTAATCACTTGTATTCACTGGTCCCCATAAGACTGTAGAAGTTTCATCAGGGGCAAGTCTATACTTCCTGAGAAAATAGCCAGAAAAGTGGAAAAAAACCTGTATGACACCGTGTGTAGTGGTTGGAGCGCAAGATAACTCTCGAACCTTGGTAATATGTTGCCTAAACTTCGTTTAAGTTCGAATATAAGTCATATCGGTTCATTACTTCAGGTGCCTCCCCCATAAATGTTCAAAAATGTTCGGAATTTTTTTCGCGCGATAGCTCTTGAAGGGCGTGACCAATTTGGTCCATACTTTGCACATCCTAATATATCTACCAGATATAGATCATGTTTGAATATGAACTGTATCTGTCCACTCCTTCGGGTACCTCCCACACAAAGTTTCGGAAAAGTTCAGTTAAGGACCAGCTCTCGAATCGCTTTGATTTTTGTTGTAACAACTTGTATTCACTGCCTCCCCCCATACGACGGTACAAGTTTCATCAGCGGCAAGTCCAAACTTCCTGAGAAAATAGCCTGAAAGTTTCACAAAACCCCAAAGACACCGTGTGAGGTGGTTGGAGCGCAAGATAACTCTCGAACGGATCTGCCGATTCGGTCCAAAATTTGGCCCAAGTAATATAACATAGTTTAAGTTCGAAGATAAGCCATATCGGTCCACTCCTTCAGGTATATATATATATATATATATATATATATATATATATATATATATATATATATATATATATATATATATATAGGGTGTGTAATGTACGAGTATGGACCACATCGGCCACTCTTATCGTGCGCTCAATTTTTCCGAATATTTTTGAACTTTTGTGGGGGAGGTACCTGAAGGAGTGTACCGATATGGCTTATCTTCGAATTTAAGCTAAGTTTGGACAAAATATGACGAAGGTCAAATTTTGGACGAAATCGGCAGATCCGTTCGAAAGTTATCTTGCGCTCCACCACTACACACGGTGTTATAGGTTTTTTTTTGTAATTTTCAGGCTATTTTCTCAGGAAGTATGAACTTGCCCCAATAAAACTTGTACCGTCGTATGGGGAATACAAGATGTTACAACAAAAACCGAAGCGATTCGAGAGCTGGTGCTAAACTGAACATTTCCGAAATTTTGTGCGAGAGGTACCCGAAGGAGTGGACCGATTGAGTCCTTATTGAAACCTCATCTAAGTGTGGTAAAAATTTCACGATGTGCAAAGTATGGACCACATCGGTTACTCCCTTCCAGAGTTATCGTGCGGACAAATTTTCCGAACATTTTCGAACTCTTGTGGGGGAGGTAGTGGAAGGAGTGGACCGATATAACCCATCTTCGAACTTAAACTAAGTATGGACAAAATATTACGAAAGCCACATTTTGGGCCCAATCGGCTCACCCGTTCGAGAGACAGACAGACGGACGGACATTGCTAAATCGACTCCAAATTGTCTGAAACACATTTCCTCCAAACATACTTTGGGTCTAAAACCATTATTTCGATGGGGCATATTTTGCCCGTATGAAAGTGTATATACCCTCGTGAGCATAAATGCTGAGGGTATAACAAAAACCTTTAACTTTAAATGTTCCAAATTTTGTGTGGGAGATACCCTAAGGAGTGGTACGATGTACGTTGTTTCGCCCATTTTTACAGGTTTTGAAATATTCGACATCAGATTCCTTGGAATCCTTGCATTTTAGGTATAATGTGTCTTTGGGAATATTACCGACAACAATGCGGGGTATCTTTTTATGACAAAAATTAACCCTCATGTGAGTCACTAAAGGGGTTTTTTGGTCCATTTTTTCAAAAACTGTTCAAAAGTCCTTTAAAATGAGATCGTATCAGTGGCTCATCGAAATAATTGTTTTAGACCCCAAGTATGTTTGGACGAAATGTATTTCAGACAATTTGGAGTCGATCTAGCAATGTCCGTCCGTCTGTCTGTCTGGCGGGCTGGAGCGCACGATAACTCTCGAACGGATCAACCGATTCGGTCCAAAATTTGGCTTTCGTAATATTTTGTCCAAACTTAGTTTAAGTTATGGGTTATATCGGTCCACTCCTTCCGGTACCTCCCCCACAAGAGCTCGAAAATGTTCGGAAAATTTGTACGTACGATAACTCTTGAAGGGCTTATCCGATTTGGTCCATACTTTGCACATCGTAAAATGTTTATAAGATTTATATGAGGTTCCAATATGGACTCAATCGGTCTACTCCTTCTGGTACCTCTCACACTAAATTTCGGATAAGTTCAGTTTAGGACCTGCTCTCGAATCGCTTTGATTTTTGCGATCGAACGGTACAACTTTCATCGGGGGCAAGTCCATACTTCCTGAGAAAATAGCCTGAAAGTTGCAAAAAACCCCTATGACACCGTGTGAGGAGGTTGGAGGGAAAAATAACTCTCGAACAGGTCTGCCGATTCGGTCCAAAGTTTGGTCTTAGTAATATTTTGTCCAAACATAGTTAAGTTCGAAGATAAGCCATATCGGTCCACTCCTTCAGGTATATATATATATATATATATATATATATATATATATATATATAGGGTGTGTAATGTACGAGTATGGACCACATCGACCACTCTTATCATGCGCTCAATTTTTCCGAAAAATTTTGAACTTTTGTGGGGGAGGTACCTGAAGGAGTGTACCGATATGGCTTATCTTCGAACTTAAGCTAAGTTTGGACAAAATATTACTTGGGCCAAATTTTGGACCGAATCGGCAGATCCGTTCGAGAGTTATCTTGCGCTCCACCACTACCGTGTGTAGTTATAGTTTTTTTTTTTAATTTTCAGGCTTTTTTCTCAGGAAGTATGGACTGCCCCAGATAAAACTTGTGCCGTCGTATGGGGAAAACAAGATGTTACAACAAAAACCGAAGCGATTCGAGAGCTGGTGCTAAACTGAACATTTCCGAAATTTTGTGTGAGAGGTACCCGAAGGAGTGGACCGATTGAGTCCTTATTGAAACCGCATCTAAGTGTGGTAAAAATTTCACGATGTGCAAAGTATGGACCACATCGGTTACTCCCTTCCAGAGTTATCGTGCGGACAAATTTTCCGAACATTTTCGAACTCTTGTGGGGGAGGTAGTGGAAGGAGTGGACCGATATAACCCATCTTCGAACTTAAACTAAGTATGGACAAAATATTACGAAAGCCACATTTTGGACCCAATCGGCTCACCCGTTCGAGAGACAGACAGACGGACGGACATTGCTAAATCGACTCCAAATTGTCTGAAACACATTTCCTCCAAACATACTTTGGGTCTAAAACCATTATTTCGATGGGGCATATTTTGCCGTATGAAAGTGTATATACCCTCGTGAGCATAAATGCTGAGGGTATAACAAAAACCTTTAACTTTAAATGTTCCAAATTTTGTGTGGGAGATACCCTAAGGAGTGGTACGATGTACGTTGTTTCGCCCATTTTTACAGGTTTTGAAATATTCGACATCAGATTCCTTGGAATCCTTGCATTTTAGGTATAATGTGTCTTTGGCAATATTACCGACAACAATGCGGGGTATCTTTTTATGACAAAAATTAACCCTCATGTGAGTCACTAAAGGGGTTTTTTGGTCCATTTTTTCAAAAACTGTTCAAAAGTCCTTTAAAATGAGATCGTATCAGATCAAAATATTCTACAAAATTATTTGTCATAAAATTTTACAATAGGTCCCTGAATACACCAAAACTCTAAATCGTACCTAAACGCCAGGAATCTGCCAAAAGCAAAATCACGTTAATTTTATTAGAGCAGAAGTAGATGTCATCATTATAGTATTTAGGACCATCCCAAAGTCATGGATGTTAGGACTCGTATGTCAGATATACATTCATTGGACAATAGCCGTAGACTATCCCCGAATTTTCACATACAATAACAGGAACCTACTACTTATTCTGATGACCGCAGATAACGAAAATGTGAATAAAAACTGTAGAATATGGTCCTAAATCATATATAAGGTGCGATTTAGAGTTTTGGTGTATTCAGGGACCTTTTGTAAAATTTTATGACAAATAATTTTGTAGAATATTTTGATCTGATACGATCTCATTTTAAAGGACTTTTGAAAAGTTTTTGAAAAAAATGGACCAAAAAGACCCCTTTAGTGACTCACATGAGGGTAATTGTTTTCATAAAAAGATACCCCGCATTGTTGTCAGTAATATTGCCAAAGACACTTTATACCTAAAATGCAAGGATTCCAAGGAATCTGATGTCGAATATTTCAAAACCTGTAGAAATGGGCGAAACTTGCCACGCCTATTTAGGTTACTTCTCGACGTAAACTTTCAAAACGCCGACACACGTGTCTTCTTTTTTTCGGACCTCTTTCATAATCTGTGCGGGGTTTCTTGTAATTTAAAAAAAAGTTCAATTTTGTTGTACAGTGTTATTGTATGGGGTTTTAGCGAAATAGTTGGAGAACTCCCAAATATTTTTCTCCAATTTTTCGAATCAAACCAAAAAATATATTTGCAACAATATTTTTCAACAATAAGTTTTTCTCTTTTGTTGTTGCTTTACTATGCAATTTATGCACCCAATCTCTATAAATTTGGTTTCATATTTTTCTACGCATTGTCTAGATTCCGCAAGTATTTTTAATTTATTTTTTTAAGGTTTGTACGAACTCTGGGACAGGATAATTTGGAGTCACTTCAAAATTTGTTATTATTTGTTGATTTTCTGCGAAAATAATAATAAATTGAATAAATATTTAAACATCTACGAATAGATAACAACAAATAAGATAGTTTTAAATATTTTTTCTTCATCTGAGAATAAAAACAGCTATAAGTTTTGCGCGCATCGTGCAATTTTGTGAACGCGAACAGATTTGATTTAACCTCTATGCCAAAAATTGTAGATGTGCTCGCAAATTTTTTTTTAAATTTGTTCAAATGGAATTGCAAAGGAAATTTGGTTTATATATATATATATATATATATATATATATATATATATATATATATATATATATATATATATATATAGATTTCATTCCGTTTTTATACCCTCAGCCTTTAGGCTATGAAGGGTATATGAAGAAAAGACAAAATTTTTTAGTTTTCCATAAAAAAAAAATTAAAAAATTTTTTTTAAGCTACATGAAAGATTTTTGGTACATAGATTGGGAAAAAAATCCCATTCTTAAATCTGTTCGAGATACTAATTTTGGTTGTTGCGCGCAAAAGTTATGGCGGTTTCAATTCTGATAAAAAGAAAAAAATCTTTAAAAGACTCTAATCATTATATTGAGAAAGTCTCTTAATTAGGGGCTCCCTACATACTATATGTTTACTGAGGTCCCATAACTTTAGTGAAAAAGTTGTAAATTTTCGCGGAAATAAGGAAAGCATTCAAAACAATTGGTAGTTTACAACTTGTTCTAATAAAATTCAAGCTGTTTATGCATCTGAAAAAAATATAAAAAATATGTACGTAATCTAAACATCGCGAAGATTCAAATGAAACCAAAACTATACAAATCCGTTTAGCGGTTTGCATATTATAGCAAAAAACAAAAAAATATATTGAAGAAATTTATAAAATGTTTGTAAGAGAAAATATTTATTAAAATTTATTTTGTGAGTTAGTTGAACAAAATGTAGGAAAAATAGGTCTTAGTTTTTCTTCTATTTTAGTTAAATTTCACGCAATAAATCACATGTTTTATTTTAAACACTTCTCGAAAACACGCTAACATCTAGCAGAAGATATGGATATCTTTCAAATAAATGTTGGGTTCCTTTAAATGGGGTATAAACTTGAAATAAAATTGTATCGGATAATGTTCATTTTGAAATGCGTGTAAATCGCGAAATCCTCAAAATCGCTTGATGCGCATGCGGTTTACCAATACAACGAATTCTTCTCTTTTAATTTGTACACATTTGCCAGGATTTACTTTGGCCGCTAAGATGTAGCATCGTCTGCAGTTTAGTGTGCAACAAACTGTATAACGCTTATATTTTGCACAAAGTGCATACACTTTTTATGCGCATCCGATTTCACTATCAACCGTGAAAAAATACATCGATCTAAACATATTTCAATAAATTCCATCAAGAACCCTGGATGTAGCATCACACAGTACTTTTTGGATAAATCGGATACAGCTCCCATGCCACTAAATTTTTCAAACCGCTGTTTTCGCACAAACGCGAGTGATGACTCACTTTCTTCATTGAAATGGAAACGATCCACATAAAATGCGAATTAGTCAGCGATATTTTGAAAAACATTTTTCGCAAATTTTTCAATTTTTGCAGTAGCCATTTCCGCCGTTCTAGTATATGGATTTTTACGATCTTTGATTCATATGATCCGGATCGTCGAAAAACTAAAATATCGCGGGGTACCAGCACACTCAAGACGATATTGTAAATAATGTACCCAAAAAATAGTTTTTTTAGAAAAAATATCGCACTAAATTTTGGCCTTTGGCAGTAGATTACTCTGCTGCTGTGTGGGCTACATACTCAATATACATATCAGATTATGCAAAATCGCGAGTTCTTTAATCCTATAATTGGCTTTTCGAAATATCCGAATGCGCGTCCCAGTTACATAAAAAATACAAAAAACACCTGAAATCCGGCTTCAAAATGTCAGCATCCATAAAAGGTGGATGCAGTGGAAATTTTGGAAAGTGATACATTAGAAGTGTAATCTTCATTTTGTATTCTCCTACTTTTACTTTGGACAGATGTCCGTCATTGTAATGGTTTAATCAGAAATCGAATAGCAATGTAAAAAACCTGTTTAGCTACAACGTGTTTTTACCTATGTTTTTTCCTTTACGCGGTCGTAACTACCACGTAAATTAAATTTTTTTGCTAAATTTTTGAGCTTTGTACAAAAACATCTAAATTAATCCATCAATAGTCATAGTTACTGGTAAACTACAATAGTTCGCGTATTATAATAGTGCAAACCTTAGCTTCATGGAAACTAAAAAATTTTGACTTTTCCTCATATACACTTTCATACGGGCAAAATGTGCCTCATCGAAATAATGGTTTTAGACCCCAAGTATGTTTGGACGAAATTCGATTGAGCAATGTCCGTCCGTCTGTCTGTCTGACTGGCTGGAGCGCACGATAACTCTCGAACGGATGAACCGATTCGGTTCAAATTTTGGCTTTCGTAATATTTTGCCCAAACTTAGTTTAAGTTCGAAGATGAGCTATATCGGTCCACTCCTTCCGGTACCTCCCCCACAAAAGTTCGAAAATGTTCGGAAAATTTGTGCGCACGATAACTCTTGAAGGGAGTAACCGATATGGTCCATACTTTGCTCATCGTGGAGCGTGTACCAGACTTAGATCAGATTTTAATATGGACTCAATTGGTCCACTCCGTCGGGTACCTCCCACACAAAAATTTGGAAAAGTTCAGTTTAGGACCATCTCTCGAATCGCTTTGGTTTTTGCTTTAGCAACTTGTATTCACTGCCCTCCATACGACGGTATAAGTTTCATCAGGGGCAAGTCCATACTTCCTGAGAAAATAGCCTGAAAGTTGCAAAAAACCCCTATGACACCGTGTGAGGAGGTTGGAGGGAAAAATAACTCTCGAACAGGTCTGCCG
The DNA here is from genome assembly GCF_047663935.1 of Musca autumnalis. Lineage (NCBI taxonomy): Eukaryota > Metazoa > Arthropoda > Insecta > Diptera > Muscidae > Musca > Musca autumnalis. The sequence continues at coordinate 23,276 of NW_027411710.1, forward strand.
ATTCGGTCCAAAGTTTGGTCTTAGTAATATTTTGTCCAAACATAGTTTAAGTTCGAAGATAAGCCATATCGGTCCACTCCTTCAGGTACCTCCCCCACAAAAGTTCAAAAATGTTCGGTAAAATTGTGCGTACGATAACTCTTGAAGAGAGTGGCCGAATTGGACCATCCTTTACATATCTTAATATATCTACCAGATATAGATCAGGTTCAAATATGGACTATATTTGTCCACTCCATCCGGTACCTCCCACACAAAATTTCGGATACATGTTCACTTTAAGACCTGCTTTCGAATCACTTTGATTTTTGTTGAAGCAACTTGCATTCGCTGCCTCAATTGCGATGGTAAAAGTTGTTTCAGAGGCAAGTCCATACTTCTTGAGCAAACATCCCTGAAGTTGTAAAAATTCCCTATGGTACCATATGTAGTGACTGGAGATCCATTATTTTTAGTATCTCCTCCGCAAAACTTTTGACCTCTAATCCTAATCAACATTTTTGTCAGTTCAAACGCCCAAAATTCCTTAAATACATGCGTTTTTTTGGGAAAAAATTGTTTCAATATACACAGGCTGAGGGTATATCTCTGTCGGCCAAGCCGACTGATACTTTTTTACTTGTTATTTTATTTAAGTCTGTTATGTATTTCTTTGGAATTTTTTTGTACCTATGTGTTTGTTGTTGCTTGTTTTCATGCGACTCAGTAAACAAGCACAATTATTTATAAATGTGTGTATATGTTACAGATATCCAGTGAGCGCTTATTGAGAGCAAGTGAGCAAACATTTCAATGTGTTTTACATTTAAATTTACGCTCCTTTTCTCTCAGTAAGCGCCCACTGGTGCATGTGTTTGTTTTTTGTGGCTTTTGGGTATGTATTTGTTTGCACCCAAACATATAATTTGTTTGCACCCAAACATATTATTTGTTTGCAGGACCCAAACATATGTTATGTTTGGGACTGAGTGCAAACAAATATATGTTTGCTGCAAAATATGTTTTGGGGCATATGTTGGAGAGCCCATTTTTCTGTGTGTACACACTGTATCATAGTTTTTTTGAAACATTCAGGTTATTTTCTCAGGAAGTATGGACTTCCTCTGGTGAAACTTGTACCGTCGTATGGCGGCTGGGAATACAAAAAAATTATAAAGGCCTTACACTAAAGCTTTTTTGGTAGCAAAACGTCATCATGACTTATAGATAAGTGATATTCTATATTGGAACTGTGGACTACATTATTGGAATTGGCTAGGTATATGCTATGAATTTGGTAATACTTGAATGAACAATATGCACTTCATTAAAAAACATTTAAAAACTATTAAACATTCTCTCGGTTTTTCTCTCCACTGTACCTATTAAAATCTATTAGGTATTTTGATACATTGAAAAATTGTTTGATCTGGGCTATAATTCATCATAATTTTGAAAAAAAAAAAGAAAAACCAAATTGATTATCAATAATAAATGATAATTATATTTTGATCATTACCAATTGTTAATTGACTGCAGCTAAGTACTCTTCACCTTCCGAAACCTTTGGTTTTTGTTATTAATTTCAAAAATGATGTCAACGAGAACATTTGCAATAATACATATTCTCTATATTGTGAATATAATTCAAGTAAGTGTTAAATATCGAACTTTTGAAGCCTTAAGAGAGAAAAAATAAAACAAAATATTATTATAGCATATCGATAGTCGAGAAATTATGCTGGAAATCAACAATGTCACTTGCCCCCATTACAACGATATTGCAAAAGTATTCGAGTGTGAATTTGTAAAATTGTCCACAAATATTTATGGCATCAGCTTCCGTGGCATGTACAATCGAGATTTAAGTCGAGGTTTCAGAGCAAGAATATCATTTGATCTAATGCCAGTAAATTCACGACAAATAATCCATTTGGTTGATTTGAATTTCAATTGTTGTACGTTTCTTAAGGAGATGTCAGCGAATAAACTTCTGCAGCCAATTATTGGGGAGTTTAAACGACAAAGCAATATGCCCAACAAGTGTCCCTATAAAAAGGTAAGGAAAGATGTGGCCACAATACTATTTATGGTAATTTTTTATTGTTGTGTAAACCGTTTTTACAGGATTTTTTATATCATCTTAGTAATTTTACACTGACGAATAGCTTTGTTCCATCCTATTTACCGCCTATAAATTTTACATTTACTCTTGATTACTACGATAGAGCAACGGCAATTGGTACGCTTCAAGTAGAGGGATTTTTTGGTGGTCCTAAAACAAAATAATACAAAAAAAAAAATGGAAAAACATGTTTAAAAATTCCTTGTCAACTGTAAAATCTTGTATTAATTATAAATAAAAATTTTAATAAAAATCTTTCATTAATTGAAAAATCGAGTATGTTTTTATTACAATGGCATATATGGTAAAAAGCAATTTTCTGTTGCAATTCCATTTGAAAAAATTAAAAAAAATTTGGCGAGCATAACTACGATTTTTGGTATAGAGGTTAAGAAAGAAATGTTGGTTTCAAATCCGTACGCGTTCATAAAATTGGCCGATGCGCGCAAAAAGTTATAGCGGTTTTTATTTTCATATAAAGAAAACATATTTAACAATATCTTTTTTGTTGTTATGAGAAAATTTATGTATAAATCGTTAACCGCATTCCATATCTATTCGTAGATGTTTAAATAGTTATTACATTTATGTTTGTTCTGTTTTAGTTGAAGATTTAATCATATGATTGCTTAAGTCTGGAGTATTCCCCCATTGGCTTAACTTCATCACTTTCCTCTTTGCAGAGAAAAATGTTTACAAAACGCACTGACAGCTTGCAAATTTTACTGATCGCTACCAATATCATGATTTCATCCCGGCGCACGGTGGTCGAAAGCACTGATCTAGTGGAGCGAAATTAATAACTTGCAAGCGGATTGAGATACGTCACTGAAATTTTGCACAAACACAGCTTGTACCTGTGGGTAATAATGGGCCAAATATGAACAATATCGGCTAATGTTTTAGTATAGCCCCCATATAACTGTACCTTCCGATTTTCGGTATTTAGAGGATTTAAGCCACAATTTGGTAGCAACTTAGCTGTAATTTGGTACTTAGGGTTCCTAGTGTTCACAAAATATTTCCACCAAAAATTATGGACATAGGTGCACGTTTTGATATAGCCCCCATGTAACCGTACCTCCCAATTTAAGGTATTTTGAATATCATGACCACATTTTTAAACCAACTTGGCAGTAATTTTGCATTCCGTGTTCTCACTGCGTATAAAATCTTCTTACAAAACCTTTTCAATACGGATTTATGTTTTGATGTAGCCCTTTTTATGGTACCCCCAATTCGTTGAATTTTTACTTGTTTTCACATATTTAATAACATATTTAGCTATTATATGGTATTATAGTGTCTCCGGGGGTAGAACTCCTCCTTGCAAACATTTCTCAAGATAGGTCCATATTTTGATTTAGCTCCCATACAAATGCACAGCTAAATTTGTATGAATTTCATACAAAATCCCTTATTTTAAAAGTGCAGTCATCAACAGATTTGCAGATATTTGCAGCCCTAATGTGGTTATTCCGTATCCAGAGTGTCCAATTTCACTCCCCAAAAAATATTCGAACCTAAGTTCGGCCAAGTTTACAAGATGCACTCTATAGAACAAGCGCGTACAACTCACAAAAACACTAAAAAATTTATTTTTTGAAAATTTATTGCTCTATAACTAAGTACCTCTAGACCCCAAACTAATTTTTATAATTTAAATCACACCCTCTGCTATTAATTAAAAATAAATTTTGTCCAGTTTCATTACGAATTTATTTATCATTTAAACAAATATGAAGTTAATTTTTTGCAACAATTTTTTAAAATCTGATGCAACAAAAACTCTTGTGTTTGATAGTGAATAACTGAGTGAATATTTACAACAACAAAAATGAAAAAAACAAAATCTTTGTCTGCAAAGTGTCTGTAATCGATACAATGAAACATATTTGGCAATTTTATAGTTCGATTTTTTGACTTTCGCGCCGCTAGATCAGTGATTTCGACCAGTGTGCGGCGAGGGGAATTATCAATTGGCTTTTCAGTTTTTGAAATTATGATTTTTTAGTGAAAACCTGAACTCTTTAAGCATCGAGTATTTTCATGTTAATGAGAATGATGCTCACTTTTCGGCTTTCCCAGAAAAAAAATTAAAAAAAAAAATAAATTTATTGTTTTTTTCGTTTTAAGAAAAAGAGTTTTTTTTTTGTTTTTTTCGCTGAATTAAATCAACAAATAATAAAAAAATTTTGAAGTAAATCCAAATTATCCTGTCCCAGAGTCCGCACAAACCTCTAAAAATAAATACATTTTTTTCAGAATCTAGACGTAGGGGGTGAATGATACCAAGCAACGGTCTTGATCGGCTTTAACATGGCAAAGCCCAGGATTTATCTTGGTCCCTCTTTCATCTCAAGTGGACACTGACCTCCCCGTGGTGTCACCTGGGGAACTGCCTTTAACACCCGTTAAAGGTAGTGAGCTAACATGTGCCGCGCGTTCACCCATAAGAACGTTAAAAACTTTGGGCGTCGGGTTAGTAACCCTCCCCTAGAAAAAAATCCTACTATGAAAAAACGAAAGAAAAGAAAAACAAACCCCTCTAAAGTTGACGAACCCCGCAAACCATGATCTGCGAATCTGCACCTGGAATGTTCGCACTCTTTATAGAGAGGGCGCAGTTTACGCATTGACAGATGTACTTGAAAAGTACAAGGCCGATATTACTGCCATACAGGAAATACGATGGATGGGGAAAGGCGTTACAACAACACCTAAAGGTGACGCACTGTATTATAGCTGCCATGACGTAAAGCATGAGTTTGGTTGCGGATTTGTAGTTAGTCGGAGACTAAAACATCTGATATCCAGCTTCACTCCAGTGAATGAAAGACTTGCTGCAATTCGAATAAAAGCTAAATTCTTCAACATCAGCTTTATTTGCGCTTATGCTCCCACTGAAGAACAGGACGAACATACCAAAGATATATTTTACGAGCGCTTAGAAGAAACATATGACAGTTGCCCTGCCCATGACATTAAAATCATTCTAGGCGATTTTAATGCCAAAATTGGAAAGGAGAATATCTTTGGCCCAACAGTCGGGAAATTCAGTCTCCACAGTGAAACATCTAACAATGGTATGAGGCTGATAGACTTTGCAGCTGCAAAAAACATGGTAGTTAGCAGTATCAGATTTAATCATCTCGATATTCATAAGGGCACCTGGCTGTCTCCTGATCAAAGAACAAGTAATCAAATTGATCATGTTGTAATAGATGGAAGACATTCATCCAGCGTGTTGGATGTACGATCGTTCCGAGGCGCAAACATTGATTCGGACCACTACCTTGTTGCAGCAAAGGTACGTACCCGTCTAAACGTTGCAAATAAAGCACGAACAGACACAACGCGGAAGTTGGACATCGATAGGCTGCAAACACAACAGATAGCCACAGCATATTCCCAATTGCTTAACGCGAGCACTCCTTGTCCCGATAACATAACAACACAATGGCAACATATTGCCCACTCCATGCAAACAGCCGCAAAATCCATACTTGGATACCAGACGCCTCCACCAAGGAATCCATGGTATGATCAGGAGTGTCGTGCTGCCACCGAAGAGAAAAATGCGGCATATAGGGATACTTTACAATCAGTAGCAACGCGTAGCAAACGAGAGAGATATAGGGAGAAAAGGATAGAAGAGAAACGTCTTTTCCGCAAGAAAAAGAGAGAAATGGAAAAGCGGGAGTGTGAAAAAATCGAGATGTACAGGAGCCAGAATGAAGTCCGAAAATTCTACCAAAGAGTCAAACATCAAACAGATGGCTTTGGTACAGGCACATCCTCCTGTAGAGACCAGCAAGGTAATCTGGTAACAGATACAGATAGCGTGCTCAGGATATGGAAGGAACACTTCTCCAATCTGCTGGTATCCAATAGTAGAGAAGACGATGGTACCACAGATCCAATCCCAGAAGATGGTATAGAATGTATACCGCCCGGCCAAGATGAGGTAAAAACAGCAATCAACCGGCTGAAGAATAATAAAGCAGCAGGAGCCGATGGCTTACCAGCCGAGCTGTTTAAAACCGGAGGCGACACGCTGATAAGGTGTATGCATCAGCTAGTTAGCACCATCTGGCAGGAAGAACGCGTACCCGACGATTGGAACCTGAGCATCCTATGTCCCGTCCACAAGGAAGGAGATAAGACTGTATGCTCCAACTATAGGGGCATAAGTCTTCTCCCTATTGCCTATAAGATAGTGTCAGGGATATTGTGCGAACGACTAAAGCCAATGGTCAACGAAATAATTGGACCATACCAATGTGGCTTTAGACCTGGCAAGTCCACCATTGACCAGATATTTACCCTGCGGCAAATCCTAGAGAAGACCCAAGAGATGCAGATCGACACATTTCACATTTTTTGTCGATTATAGAGCAGCATTCGACAGTCCCCTCCGATCAAAGGTATTCCACGCAATGTCTGAATTTGGTATCCCCGCAAAGCTCATCCGGCTTTGTAAGATGACTGTAACTGATACTAGGTCCTCAGTTAAAATTGGAAAGAACCTATCCGAAGAATTTTGTACCAAAAGAGGTTTCAGACAAGGAGACAGCCTTTCGTGTGACCTATTCAACATTTTGCTAGAAAAGGTAATACGAGATGCAAATGTCAAAAGAAATGGTACAATTTACACCAATAGCCACATGTTACTTGCCTATGCTGATGACATAGACATCATGCGCAATTTCACCAAAAATCATGAAAATTAAAAATGTTATGTATCGTTACGTAAAGCTATTTTAAAGGGTTTTTTTATGATTTTATGTATGAGGGGCACTAAAAACCTTCTGGCCTAGGCAACACGCAGTGTCGCCAGACGTCATTTGACATAAGCATACTCAGGACAGTTTGACATACGACCATGTGTTGTGTTGTTGAGGCTATTAGCATAATTTTTAAAAATTTGGATTTTGGAAATCCTTTTGGTGGAAGAACTTCCATGCAAAAAGTGCGAATATGTGGAATAGATATATACAGTGGTTGGAGGATATAAACAGTTCGACCCGAACAAAACGCCGTTTATTCTTTAAAGTACATATGGTAAATTTCATTGGAAGAAATTTTAAAAATTTGTTTGCGAGCACATCCGCATTTTTGGAACATAATTGGATGCTGCGCTCCAAAGTTATGGGGGGTTTTATTCCCTTATAAAGAACAAATATTTAAAAATTAAATTTTTGTTGTAATAAGAAAATGTATATATAACGCGTTAACAGCATTTAATATCTATCCGTAGATGCCTAAATATTTACTAAATTTATTTCTATTTTCGCGGAGAATCAAGAAATACTGAAAAAATCTTGGAGTAAATTTAATTTATTCTAATTTAGAGTCCAAATAAAACTCGAAAAAATAAATTAAAAATACGTACAGATTCTAGACAACGCACATTGGGGCAAGATTCCAAAAAACGGAGATTAATTCATGCAAGCATTTGAGTGATCTAATGTTAATATTTTTCGAATGTTTACACTTCAATCAATATAACGGAACACAGTTTTGGTGCAAATTGAGAGATTGGGGAGGTATATTCGAAGCCCTCATAAATGGGTACCATAAAAACTATGAAGTGTTTTTACGGTTTTGCCTACATTTCTTATTTGATGAATCTAAAATCTTCTAATATGATAAATTATTGGTTAAGCTAATATTTGGCAAATAATTACTAAGTTAGGTCAATATTTTAGTGTAGCTCCGATACAAGGGTATCTCCCGATTTTATGTATTTCGAGGGCCTTGACCACATTTTTTAGTACATTTATCTTTGAATTAGGATTTATAGTTCTGAAAATTCATAGTGTGAACATTTTTCAATATCGGTCAATGTTTTGGTATAGGCCTCATATATGCATATATTGCAACTAAACTAGCTTAAATTGTGAATTGTAAATTTTGAAGGGTTTGAAGATATTTCTATCAAACATCATCTCTATATATTTTCGTTTTGGAATAACCTCCATATAAAATATTCCGTTACATTTTTAACTCTAAATGCTTTTCAAAAATAGGAAAAAAATAATTTTTAATATGCTTCTAAACTTCGTTTGCCACAAATATATTTTTCTGTGACTCAGATTTCTAACTGAAGTTGACGATTCCATTCTAAAAAGGGCACTTTTGATGCGTAAAAAATATTACTCTTTATACACCAAAAAAATTTAATTTTTTATGGTGCTCTTTAAATTATTAAAAATTCTCTAGCTTTATCACAGTGTAACTGTAGAAGTAAACAATATATGATCTTGACATTTTGGTTAAAGACTTAGAATTTTGTACCATATTACCATGTAACGACAGTTATACCAAAAACCGAATTTATTTTTTTTAATTAATCTCCATTTTTTGCGATTTCACCCCTTGTGCATCGCCATCATTTCATATAAATCATTATATATAGTAACTATAACATAATGGTGAACCTGCACACATTGTCTTATGTAGGGTGACCACAGACATTAAACCAAAACACGGCATACTGTACAAAAATAACAGGGAAAATGAAGACAAATACACCAAAATTCTAAAATTTGACCCACAGCTATTTCCACCATTTTTGACATAACTCAAAATGAGCAAAAAAGGAGCAAGTATTGTTTGCGCAATATCAAAGACAACAATCAAGAGAAAAATACAAAAAAATTTCTCACGACCTTCTCGACACTCTTTTTTGTTATACTCCAATACATTTCCAAATTATGCAAAATCTGGACACATTTTGACGAATTTTTTAAACACATTTCTACAAGAATTTTTCAGAACAATTTTTTCTTAAAATATTAAGAATTACCTCTATATTTAATATATATTTTGAAAATTCCAAATTTATGTAGCGGAAACTACGATATGGCGATTTAAAAGCAGCAAAATATAATACTTTTCACCCGTTTCTTAAATTTTAAAAATATGTTCAACTTTAACACTGTGCTACACGAAAAGTAAACAACATACGACTTTGCTTTTTTGGCTAGTGAGGTAGAATTTTGTACTCGTTAACCCTGTCAAGACAGATTATCAAAAATTTGTGTTTCAATTTTTCAATTAAGAGCCGTTTTTTTCAATCTTGCCCCAACGTGCAACGCGTAGAAAAATTAACGATAGGATTTATAACTGCCATATTACAGCAACAACAAAAGACGAAAACTTATTGTTGGAATATTATTTAAAAAATATATTTTTTGTTTAATACGAAAAATAGAAAAAAACATTTTTGGGAGTTATTCTACTATTTCGCTAAATTTCGATGCAAGGACTGACGGACTTCGCTGAAACTTCTTCAGGGTAAATGCGATGACAAACCCGAAAGTGTATTTGCTTACTTTGATAAACAATAGGATAATGAAATAGAAAGTAATATTGAAATTACAATCAAAGAAAAAACAAAAGTTAAAAAAACGTATAATTCGCGAATTCGTTAAAATTAGTTAAGGCGCATGCGCTTTTCAGATACAGCTAGTGCATCTCTATCAATATGTAGCGATTTTCCACTTTTCATTCAGCGGCAAAAGTGTGCCGTCAGCTGCATCTTACTGTTCAAAAAACCTTAATGTGGGTAAAAATTGCGCGATGTACATAAGATTATAAGGCGCATCCGATTTCAGTGACAGCCTATAAAAATACGTCATTATAACAAATTTTAAACAAATTCGTCAACAACCACGGATGTGCTACCAAATTCTATCTTATACGAAATACGAATATTACTCCAGAATCTCGGTAATTTATGCCACAGGGTTTTGGAAAATATTATAATCGCGTATAAAGGATTACATTTATGTAAAAATAACCAAAGAAAATCGAGGTTCAATGCGCGGAATCATCAAAATATAATTTTGCAGAATTTCCTACTTTCAAGGTATCTATAACCGCCGTTTTAGTGGATGGATTTGAAAGCGGGAGGGTTCGTTAGATCTAACTAAAATCACGCGGGGTTCAAGGGTACCTGAGTTGTAAATTTTGTAGCAAAAAAAAAATAGGGTTTTAAAGAAAATTTACGCACCAAAATTTCGACTTTGGAATCCTATTACTAGGGAGCTGTATGAAGCACACTCATGAGATATACATCAAACGACGTGGAATCACGAGTTCTACAATCCAATAAATAGTTTGGGTATTTATCTGGTTGCGCCCTCCAATTATATATATCGAAAAGTCATACATTCGAACCATGTTGCCCAAGGGGTATTCTTCAATTCTTTCTTTGAACTCAGGTCTGAATTTTCCGTGGTTTGACCAGAAATCAAGAAAGAACACAAAAAAACTTGTGAACTTCAACACATTTTTACCCATTTTTTAATATTACCACCAACACAGCTTCCACATAAATTATTTGTTATGGTTCATTTTATGCGACCCCAGCTAAAACACTTCAATTAATATAAATATATTCATATTGTATAAAATATATTGACAGTTCGCGACTTATTAAATGGAGAACCTCAACTTCAACGATTGTAAAACATTTTTGAATATTACCATATATAACACACTAATTTCAGTGTCATTAAAAACGTTTTGTATCATTGCACGATGGGGCCAATGACAGGTTTTCGAGGCAACAAATCACTGGGGCAAGCTAGACCTTCCAAATTCTGTACAGATGTTTATAATGGGCTTAGAAACTAATATGCCAAATTTGGTTCATATCGGTTCATATATACATATAGCTCCCGTATATATGTTCGCCCGATTTCAAGCAATTGATGAACCAAACACGGAAATTCTGCCCAATTTTTATGCGATTTGGAAAATACCACGGAATTAGGACTACAAATAAGTTTGCCAAGTTATATTGAAATCGGTTCAGATTTTGATATTGCTCCCATATATACATATGTTCAAATTTCATGGTTTTGCCTGTGGTTTGTTATAAGTTAATAAAAAGAGGTTCCAAATTCAGTAAAAATCGGCTAAGATTCCGCCACAAAAGCCAACTATTATTATTATATATATATATATATATATATATATTATTATTATTATATACGTCTATTAATTTTTTCCGAAATCCAAATGATAACATTAATGGGTTTCCGATTATTCTCCAACCAAAACATAAAAATGTCCATATTTTTAAGTATTACGACATCTGAAATCAGATTTTTAGAAAAGGCGCAGATAGGCGCAGCTAATTTTTTCACAAAATGATAGTACACATTAATTCCTTTCACCACATATATATAATATCCTAGATCTACCTAGATCTCAAAAGTTATACTCCAGAGAACACATAGATAACAAAGCAAAATACTCCAAAAAAGACATAACATCATAACTCAAAAATACATTTACCACACATAACATTTTTATTATTTGTTAACACTATCTTATTTTACATACCCATTGAAGAGCTTTCCATGTTTAAAAAATATAAAAATGTTTAAATGTTCTTTTTGGCGCCCAAAATGCTTCCACTACTTATTTATAATGAATGTCGGAAAATGATGCATAAGAAAATATGTCACCATTGCCAGATCAGTATGTCGCTATGTGGTGTTACCAGATTGATTTATTTTCTTATTTTTAGTGATTCAGAGTGTTGGCAATCGAAATCCGTTATTATTGTTTTCAAATTGTTCACTTCAAAAATTGACTTTTTGCCTCGAAAACCTGCTATTGGCCCCAGCGTGCATTGTAAGAAAATAACATTCTTTAAGTGCATAAAAACACCAAAGCTTTACTATTTTACCAGAAGTGATAGAGTCAATGAAATCCAACTAAACATTCAGAAAGTTACATTAAAAAAAATTATCAGGAGATGGGCGATGCAATCTACGACTTTGAAACTTTGCAAAAATTTTAGCTAAATCCTGAAAAATAGGTTGAGTCGAAAAACTCCATCTGATACATCAATGGTTTCCAACAACCAATCACTTCTTTCAGCTAAGCGGAGGCAAACTTATAAAAATGCATAACTTTTGATTTCTGAAAAACAAGAAAAAGTAACAGTTGGGTTTGGCTGCAGAGATATACCCTCAGCATGTGTGAGTTAAGGCTTTTACGAGTATATATAGACAGATCGAATACGGGATACATAGCCAATTGTTCTGTAAAATTGTATACCTAGGAAGTTTCAGAATTTCGTCTCCTTTCTTGGACGTATAACTTTCCGACAATAACTTCGAAATATTTGGGGTGTACAACTTCTCGATTGTTGGCGTTCTGATCAAAAATGTGACTTCGATGAAAGCGCAAAAGTTTTGAATTTTTGTACGGACGATACCTGAAAGAATCGACTGATATCGTCCATTTTGGAAGTGGGCCTAATTTTAATTTGGTCGGCGTAAGATTTACAGCTTTTGGACCAATACTGATATAACCATTGACTCACCCACAAAAAATACAATATCGCTGTAAACAAGCCCTCAAGTGAATCGATCCATATTCGAAAGTACTCAGGGTCTCGAAAAAATCGAATTGGACTTTGCTCGCGATTTTAGGGAAACATTTTGAAATCTGGCTGGGGAAGTGTCCAAAGGAAGTTTGAACAAAATATTGCGAGATCCAAATAATGGTCTCGAGCCATACAGACTGACGGACGGACGAACTGGGATAAATCGACTCCAAATTGTAACGCGGGTTACATTTTTATCATTAGCCTAACAGCTGAGGGTACAATATCACGGTGCTCTTGAACCAACGTTAAACCGGGAAGTTCTTGCGGATTCTGAAACAGCAATATTCATAGACTGGAGGGATTTTTAAATAAATCGCGGTCAAAGTTCACATTTTTAGGTTTTCGCGACTTTGCTTGGAAACTGCAAGTCCTATCGAAATGGGGCTAAGGAAAATGGTGTAGCTTTGGAAATTGGCTCCTCGGTTGTATCATTTTTAAGATATATAAGTTTAAGTTGGGAAATTGCTGTCATGACATTGTTTTATAAGGAGACGATACAGTCAGTGAATTGTCCCAACTTGAATTTCTATATCTCAAAAATAGTAAAACGTTGGAAAATATCATAAAAGAACAAGAATTTTCACATTTCTACAACATTTTCTTTATTTCCATTTGGATAGGGCTTGTGATTTTCCAGCAAAATGGTCAAAACCTGAAAAACCCTAAAAACGCGTTTTTTAATTTTTTTTCATCTATAAACCCAGGTGTAAGCTTCATTCGTTTAAAGTTGATTCAAGATCACCGTTATATACAATACAAATAACAGCAGATTTTAATACAATACCAAATAACCAAAGTTTGACCATTAATTTCGTTTACGGTTGCTTCCAGCTACGAATTTGTTACTGATAGGAAAAAATGCAGATGGGCATGCTATTTATAGCAGATATCATCACTTTATGATGCACAACAATAAATTTTTCTCCATTATTTTCTCCCACTATTTAGCAATAAGTTAATATAAAATAGGAATACAAAAATTTGATACAGGCAGTATATTAATTTGCTAATTGGTTTTCGAGGTATACTCCACGGAAACCCCTTGATATGTCGTACATATTGTCCAATAGGCACTTCATTTTATGTACTTCTAATCCGCACAATAATGAATTTGTAATCTTTTGAATACGAATTCCAAAACACAGCCATGGCATAAGGGAGGAATTCAGTTTTACTGGAAGTTTCTTTCAAAGAGCGTATTCAAACAAAAAAAAAAATCAATATTTCTTCAGACAACTTGTTGATAAAGTACATTTTCAGTACAGAACCTTCAGAACAATATAAGATTTCATTTGAAATTTCAAATACAAAAATTATTTTAGAGAAAAAATCGTAATAATTTGTTAAAGTAGCTCAAAAAATTTTGTCGGACCAAAACACTCGATATTTGTTTGCAAGCAGTCCCAAACATAACATATGTTTGGGTCCTGCAAACAAATATATGTTTGGGTGCAAACAAATTATATGCTTGAGTGCAAAAAAATACAAACCCAAAAGCCACAAACAAAAAACATATGTACCAGTGGCCGCTTTCTGTGAGCAAGAGAGCGTAAATGTCAAGGTGAAATACACTGAAATGTATGCTCACTTGCTCTCAGCAAGCCCTCACTGGCTATTTCTAACCACGGTTGCCACCGGTTAAAAAAATTCTCTACCAAAATTTTCCGAAAATGTTGCCAAAAAGTTACCAACAAATTAAATTTGCCATTTCGTTTGTTACACATCGAACTATGCATCGGAAACTCTGAATCAAAATGCAATATAAAGCATATAGGTCACTGTTATTACACGTTTACAATGGAAAGAAGTATTTTATGGTAGCAAATTTCGATGTTTCAAATTTCATGAGTAGACCCTATTATACTATGTTTATATGTTTCAATTCCATGGCTGAAACGTTAAATGAAATCCAATCGTTTTCAGATGAGTTTTCATTTGACGTATACGCATAGGTATTGACAGTTGAAATCGAGTGGACTTCGTAAATGTAAACGTAGCATTACATTTTGAAAAACAATGCTATGCTCCAGTACTGCAATAATCTACTAATTTTTACTATTTTTTTTTTGTTCGATAACATAAAGGAAAAAATGTTATCGTAGTAAAAAATTGTGGGTGACGTAGGGGATGGAAGATACCAAGCAACGGTCCTGACCGGTTTTAACATGGCAAAGACCAGGATTTATCTTGGTCCCTCTTTCATCTCAAGTGGACACTGACCTCCCCGTGGTGTCACCTGGGGAACTGCCTTTAACATCCGTTAAAGGTAGTGAGCTAACATAAGAACGTTAAAAACTTGGGTTTGGGCGTCGGGTTAGTAACCCTCCCCTAGAAAAAAACAGCATACTATGAAAAAACGAAAGAAAAGAAAAAGAACCCCCTCTAAAGTTGACGAACCCCACAAACGTTTTAAGGACCATGATCTGCGAATCTGCACCTGGAATGTTCGCACTCTCTATAGAGAAGGTGTAGTCTTCGCATTGGCAGACGTACTTGAAAAGTACAAGGCCGATATTACTGTCATACAGGAAATACGATGGATGGGGAAAGGCGTTACAACAACACCTAAAGGTGACGCACTGTATTATAGCTGCCATGACGTAAAGCATGAGTTTGGTTGCGGATTTGTAGTTAGTCGGAGACTAAAACATCTGATATCCAGCTTCACTCCAGTGGATGAAAGACTTGCAGCAATTCGAATAAAAGCTAAATTCTTCAACATCAGCTTTATTTGCGCTTATGCTCCCACTGAAGAAAAGGACGAACAGACCAAAGATATATTTTACGAGTGCTTAGAAGAAACATATGACAGTTGCCCTGCCCATGACATTAAAATCATTTTAGGCGATTTTAATGCCAAAATTGGAAAGGAGAATATCTTTGGCCCAACAGTCGGAAAATTCAGCCTCCACAGTGAAACATCTGACAATGGTGTGAGGCTGAAAGACTTTGCAGCTGCAAAAAACATGGTAGTTAGCAGTACCAGATTTAATCATCTCGATTTTCATAAGGGCACCTGGCTGTCTCCAGATCAGAAAACAAGAAATCAAATTGATCATGTTGTGATAGATGGAAGACATTCATCGAGCGTGTTGGATGTACGATCGTTCCGAGGCGCAAACATTGATTCGGACCACTACCTTGTTGCACCAAAGGTACGCACCTGCTTAAACGTAGCAAACAAAGTGCGAACAGACACAACACGAAAGTTAGACATCGGTAAGCTGCAATCACAACAGATAGCCACAGCATATTCCACTCAACTAGCCCAATTGCTTAATCAATGCACTCCTCATCCCGATAACATATCAGCGCAATGGCAAAGCATTGCCCACTCCATGCAAACAGCCGCAAAATCCATACTTGGATACCAGACGCCTCCACCAAGGAATCCATGGTATGATCAGGAGTGTCGTGCTGCCACCGAAGAGAAAAATGCGGCATATAGGGATACTTTACAATCCGTAGCAACGCGTAGCGCACGAGAGAGATGCAGGGAGAAAAGGAGAGAGGAGAAACGTCTTTTCCGCAGGAAAAAGAGAGAGATGGAAAAGCGGGAGGCTGAAAAAATCGAGATGTACAGGAGCCAGAATGAAGTCCGAAAATTCTACCAAAGAGTCAAGCATCAAACTGATGGCTTTGGTACAGGCACATCCTCCTGTAGAGACCAGCAAGGTAATTTGGTAACAGATACAGATAGTGTACTCAGGATATGGAAAGAACATTTTTCAAAATTGTTGGTATCCAATAGCAGCGAAGACGACGAAGATACCACAGTCCCAATCCCAGAAGATGGTATTGAAGCAATAAATCGGCTGAAGAATAATAAGGCAGCAGGAGCCGATGGCTTACCAGCCAAGCTGTTCAAAACCGGTGGCGACACGCTGATAAGGTGTATTCATCAGCTAGTTAGCACCATCTGGCAGGAAGAACGAGTACCCGACGATTGGAACCTGAGTATCCTGTACCCCGTCCACAAGAAGGGAGACTGTATGCTCTAACTATAGGGGCATAAGTCTACTCCCTATTGCCTACAAGATCGTGTCAGGGATATTGTGCGAACGACTAAAGCCTATGGTCAACGAGATAATTGGACCATACCAATGCGGCTTTAGACCTGGCAAGTCCACCATTGACCAGATATTTACCCTGCGGCAAATCCTGGAGATGCAGATCGACACCTACCACCTTTTTGTCGATTATAAAGCAGCCTTCGACAGCCCGCTGCGTTCAAAAGTATTCCAAGCTATGTCTGAATTTGGTATCCCCGCAAAGCTCATCCGGCTTTGCAAAATGACTTTAACTGACACGAGGTCCTCAGTTAAAATAGGAAAGAACCTCTCCGAAGAGTTTGGTACCAAAAGAGGTTTCAGACAAGGAGACAGCCTTTCGTGTGATCTCTTTAACATCCTGCTAGAAAAGGTTATACGAGAGGCAAACGTCAAAAGAAGTGGCACAATCTACACCAATAGCCTCATGTTACTTGCTTATGCTGATGATATAGACATCATAGGCCGATCAGTAAAAGAAGTAACTGATACCTTTATGAAGGTCGAAGGAGAATCTGCTAAAGTGGGTCTGGCGGTAAACGGTGAAAAGACCAAGTTGATGGATGGTTGATGGATGGAACGCAATGCGTCCATTGAGCTCGGACCGACTGTGGAAGTTGGTTCCTATAATATTGAGGTAGTAAAAGACTTCGTCTACCTCGGCACCTCCGTAAACACAACAAACGACATCAGTTGTGAAATAAAAAGAAGAATTGTATTGGCCAACAGATGCTACTTTGGTTTATGTAAGCAGTTTAAAAACAAAGCCAAATCTCGTCAAACAAAAATAACGCTCTACAAAACACTGATACTACCCGTGCTGATGTATGGCTCCGAAGCCTGGGTACTTGCGCAAGCAGACATTGCAGTGCTTGGTGTGTTTGAGAGAAAAATTCTTCGAAAGATCTACGGACCAATCTGCGTTGACGGTGAATATCGACGTCGCATGAACCACGAGCTGTATCTGCTATACAACGACATGAATATTGTTAAACGTATCGAGATGCAGCGAATGCGTTGGCTAGGCCATATAATAAGAATGAGCGATGATGAACCCGCTAAAAAGGCGTATGAATACATGCCACATGGCGGTGCACGCAGAATTGGCAGGCCAAGGAATAGATGGCGCAAACAAGTGGATGATGAGATGAAAAGGCGCGGTATTCCAGAAAGCGAAGCAACAAATAGAGGGAATTGGAGATCTTTTCTTAGTTCGGCCTATAGAACAAATGTTCTGTAATGGGCCAGCTAAGTAAGTAAGTAAGTATGGTCAAGTCTTTGGTTCCTAAAAAAGACACAACCACAATTGTCTCGCAAATTAACTTCCAAATACATAAATTCGTAATTATTATAAATATAACATTTTTTAAAAGGTAGGGTATAGGGGAAGTACTACGCACTTTCCGAAATTCAACTGAATTTGTAGCCTATTTTAAGCGGGGACCATCTCTGTACATTCCCGGCAATAAAAATGATAAAAATTTAAAATTGAAAAAAGTGGGCGTAAAAGTGGGCATGGTCAAATTTTCTGTGCATAAAAACTCATGTCGAAAATCGGTCCAGCCGTTCTCAACTGATGACATTACCAACGAACGATATTTGATTTCTATTTAAAAAGATTTTAAAGTTTAGACAATTCGCGATTTTTTTGAAAATCCCTTCAGTAGTTTTTTAGATATAACCTAATTAGAATGTGACCGTGATCGGAACTTAAGTCCCAAAATAAGTACGTAAGGTTTAAAACACAACCGCCATTGACTAAATAAATTCCCAAACCGATACATTCGTATTTGTTGCAAATATTGAATTTTTACAATAATCCGAAAATCGGGGACCAACCCTGTACATTCGCTGAAAGTTTCAGAAAAATCGATTCAGTAGTTTCGTAGATATAACATATTTAAAAAAGTGGGCGTTGTCCAGTCTTAATGCCCCAAATAAGAACGTAAGGTCGGAAACACAATCGCCATTGACTCGGAAATTAATTTTCAAAACGATACATTTGTAATTGTTGGAAATATTGCATTTTTACAAAAATAGGGCATAGGGGAGGTACCCCGCCCGGTCCGAAATTCAACCAAATATGTAGCCTATTTCAACCGTCGGCCTTCACTCTACGTTCCCTGAAAATTTCAGGAAAATCTATTGAGTAGTTTCGTAGATACTTACTTAGCTGGCCCATTACAGAACATTTGTTCTATAGGCCGAACTAAGAAGAGATCTCCATTCCTCTCTATTTGTTGCTTTGCACTCTGGAATACCGCGCCTTTTCATCTCATCATCCACTTGTTTGCGCCATCTATTCCTTAGCCTGCCAATTCTGCGTGCACTGCCATGTGGCATGTATTCATACGCCTTTTTAGCGGGTTGATCATCGCTCATTCTTATGATATGGCCTAGCCAACGCAATCGCTGCATCTCGATACGTTTAACAATATTGATGTCGTTGTATAGCAGATACAGCTCGTGGTTCATGCGGCGTCGATATTCACCGTCAACGCAGATTGGTCCGTAGATCTTTCGAAGAATTTTTCTCTCAAACACACCAAGCACTGCCATGTCTGCTTGCGCAAGTACCCAGGCTTCGGAGCCATACATCAGCACGGGTAGTATCAGTGTTTTGTAGAGCGTTATTTTTGTTTGACGAGATGTGGCTTTGTTTTTAAACTGCTTACTTAAACCAAAGTAGCATCTGTTGGCCAATACAATTCTTCTTTTTATTTCACAACTGATGTCGTTTGTTGTGTTTACGGAGGTGCCGAGGTAGACGAAGTCTTTTACTACCTCAATATTATAGGAACCAACTTCCACAGTCGGTCCGAGCTCAATGGACGCATTGCGCGTCGACACCATCAACTTGGTCTTCTCACCGTTTACCGCCAGACCCACTTTAGCAGATTCTCCTTCGACCTTTATAAAGGTATCAGTTACTTCTTTTACTGATCGACCCATGATGTCTATATCATCAGCATAAGCAAGTAACATGTGACTATTGGTGTAGATTGTGCCACTTCTTTTGACGTTTGCCTCTCGTATAACCTTTTCCAGCAGGATGTTAAAGAGATCACACGAAAGGCTGTCTCCTTGTCTGAAACCTCTTTTGGTACCAAACTCTTCGGAGAGGTTCTTTCCTATTTTAACTGAGGACCTCGTGTCAGTTAAAGTCATTTTACAAAGCCGGATGAGCTTTGCGGGAATACCAAATTCAGACATGGCTTGGAATAACTTTGAACGCAGCGGGCTGTCGAAGGCTGCTTTATAATCGACAAAAAGGTGGTAGGTGTCGATCTGCATCTCTTGGGTCTTCTCCAGGATTTGCCGCAGGGTAAATATCTGGTCAATGGTGGACTTGCCAGGTCTAAAGCCGCATTGGTATGGTCCAATTATCTCGTTGACCATTGGCTTTAGTCGTTCGCACAATATCCCTGACACGATCTTGTAGGCAATAGGGAGTAGACTAATGCCCCTATAGTTAGAGCATACAGTCTTATCTCCCTTCTTGTGGACGGGGCACAGGATACTCAGGTTCCAATCGTCGGGTACTCGTTCTTCCTGCCAGATGGTGCTAACTAGCTGATGAATACACCTTATCAGCGTGTCGCCTCCGGTTTTGAACAGCTCGGCTGGTAAGCCATCGGCCCCTGCTGCCTTATTATTCTTCAGCCGATTTATTGCTGTCTTTACCTCATCTTGGCTGGGCGGTATACATTCAATACCATCTTCTGGGATTGGAACTGTGGTATCTTCGTCGTCTTCGCTGCTATTGGATACCAACAGATTTGAAAAATGTTCTTTCCATATCCTGAGTACACTATCTGTATCAGTTACCAAATTACCTTGCTGGTCTCTACGGGAGGATGTGCCTGTACCAAAGCCATCAGTTTGATGCTTGACTCTTTGGTAGAATTTTCGGACTTCATTCTGGCTCCTGTACATCTCGATTTTTTCACACTCCCGCTTTTCCATCTCTCTCCTTTTCTCCCTGTATCTCTCTCGTGCGCTACGCGTTGCTACGGATTGTAAAGTAGCCTTATATGCTGCATTTTTCTCTTCGGTGGCAGCACGACACTCCTCATCATACCATGGATTCCTTGGTGGAGGTCTCTGGTATCCAAGTATGGATTTTGCGGCTGTTTGCTTGGAGTGGGCAATGCTTCGCCATTGCGCTGATATGTTATCGGGATGAGGAGGGCTTTGATTAAGCAATTGGGCTAGTTGAGTGGAATATGCTGTGGCTATCTGTTGTGATTGCAGCTTACCGATGTCTAACTTTCGTGTTGTGTCTCTTCGTACTTTGTTTGCTACGTTTAAGCGGGTGCGTACCTTTGCTGCAACAAGGTAGTGGTCCGAATCAATGTTTGCGCCTCGGAACGATCGTACATCCAACACGCTCGATGAATGTCTTCCATCTATCACAACATGATCAATTTGGTTTCTTGTTTTCTGATCTGGAGACAGCCAGGTGCCCTTATGAATATCGTGATGATTAAATCTGGTACTGCTAACTACCATGTTTTTTGCAGCTGCAAAGTCTATCAGCCTCATACCATTGTCAGATGTTTCACTGTGGAGACTGAATTTCCCGACTGTTGGGCCAAAGATATTCTCCTTTCCAATTTTGGCATTAAAATCGCCTAGAATGATTTTAATGTCATGGGCAAGGCAACGGTCATATGTTTCTTCTAAGCGCTCGTAAAATATATCTTTGGTCTGTTTGTCCTTTTCTTCAGTGGGAGCATTAGCGCAAATAAAGCTGATGTTGAAGAATTTAGCTTTTATTCGAATTGCAGCAAGTCTTTCATTCACTGGGGTGAAGCTGGATACCAGATGTTTTAGTCTCCGACTAACTACGAATCCACAACCAAACTCATGCTTTACGTCATGGCAGCTATAATACAGTGCGTCACCTTTAGGTGTTGTTGTGACGCCTTTCCCAATCCATCGTATTTCCTGTATGGCAGTAATATCGGTCTTGTACTTTTCAAGTACGTCTGCCAATGCGAAGACTGCACCTTCTCTATAAAGAGTGCGAACATTCCAGGTGCAGATTCGCAGATCATGGTCCTTAAAACGTTTGCGGGGTTCGTCAACTTTAGAGGGGTTTGTTTTTCTTTTCTTTCGTTTTTTCATAGTAGGCTGTTTTTTCTAGGGGAGGGTTACTAACCCGACGCCCAAACCCAAGTTTTTAACGTTCTTATGGGCGAACGCGCGGCACATGTTAGCTCACTACCTTTAACGGGTGTTAAAGGCAGTTCCCCAGGTGACATCACGGGGAGGTCAGTGTCCACTTGGGATGAAAGAGGGACCAAGATAAATCCTGGGCTTTGCCATGTTAAAACCGGTCAGGACCGTTGCTTGGTATCTTCCATCCCCTACGTCGTAGATATAACATATTTATAAAGGTGGGCGGAAAAGTGGGCGTGGCCAATTTTTTTTTACATAAAAACCTAAACTGGACTATGATTAACATTTCCACAAAAAATTATCCAAATCGCTCCAGCCATTTTCAACTGATTCAATTACCAACAAACGACAATTAAGTTTTATATATAACCTATTTTCTCCACGGGTCCTCCTTGTACATTCTCTGAAATTTTCAGGAAAATCGGTTCAATAGTTTTGGAGATATGACATTTTTAAAAAGTGGTTGTGCTAAAATAGCCTTTTTAAAAAAAGTAGGGCGTATCCCGCCCCTCCGAATTTAAACGAAATATATTGCATATTTTCACCATGGGTGTTCGCTGTATTTACATTAGGTATAAGATAAGATCTAATCTACTAATTTTTTCTTAGATAAACTAAAATACATTATAATTTTGCAAAAAAAAAATAATAATAATCACTTATTGTTATAACTACTTTTTGATGACCGGCAATTGTTAATTGACTGTACCTAAAAATGTTTTTTTTTTTCGCTAGAAGCCGGTTATTTTGTCGTCAATTATAAAAAAATGACTTCAACTAGAGCACTTGCAATAATAAATTTGCTCCATATTTTCCTTATAATTCAAGTAAGTTGTAAATATTGAAAGTTTGAAGCCCAAAAAGATAGCCTTAATGTGATTATTATAGAATGTCGATTGTAGAGACGTTAAACTTGAGATCACCAATGTCACTTGCCCCCATTATAACGAAATTGTGAAAGTCTTTGAATGTGAATTTTTAAAATTGTCCACAAATGTTTATGGCATCAGCTTCCGTGCCATGTTCAATCGAGATTTAACTCAAAGTTACAAATTAAGAATATCAATTGATTTTACGCCAGCAAATTCACGGCAAATAATTCATCTGATGGATTTTAACTTCGGTGGTTGTATGATACTTAAGCAGATATCAACGAATAAACTTCTGCGGCCAATACTGCAGGAGTATAAACGAAAAACCAATTTGCCCAAAAACTGTCCCTATAAAAAGGTAAATGTGGTCACAATATTTCTGGTACGTTTTTTTTTTTTTTTTAAATAAACCCTATTGTTGTGTAAACCCTATTTGCAGGATGTCTTATATTCTATGAAGAATTTTACATTGGCGGAGGGTCTTTTTCCACCCTATTTACCAGTTATAGATTTCACATTTACTCTTGATCTCCTCGAAAGAACAACGGCAATTGGTATGTTGCAGGTAAAGGGTATGTCCCAAGTCAAATAATATTAACAATATATATATTTAAATAAAACTCGTTTAATAATTATAAAATCGTATATTGTAAAAAAAGATTTACTGTAGCAGAAATGAATAAACTGTCGAAAAAAATGAATGACTTTTTCTTTGTTACTTCTCTTGGCAACATACCGCTTCCACAAAGCATCGCCATCTTACTCGATTAGTTGCAGTTCTGTTTGCATCATCCCATGTAAAGTTATTTTGTCTTAGTTCTTGGGTTATGCTTTGTCGCCAGGTGTTTCTTTTACTACATCTATTTCGCGACATAGGGGATGAAAGATACCAAGGAACGGTCCTGACCGGCTTTAACATGGCAAAGTCCAGGAGTTATCTTGGTTCCTCTTTCGTCTCAAGTGGACACTGACCTCCCCGTGGTGCCACCTGGGGTACCGTGAAAGGTAGTGAACTAAAATGTGCCGCGCGTTCACCCATAAGAACGTTATAAAGTTGGGTTTGGGCGCAGGGTTAGTAACCTTCCCCTAGAAAAAGCAGCCTACTATGAAAAAACAAAAGAAAAGAACAACAAATCCCTCTAAAGTTGACGACCCCCGCAAACGTTTTAAGGACCATGATCTGCGAATCTGCACCTGGCATGTTCGTACTCTTTATAGAGAAGGTGCAGTTTACGCATTGGCAGATGTACTGCAAAAGTACAAGGCCGACATTACTGCCATACAGGAAATACGATGGAATGGGAAAGGCGTCACAACAACACCTAAAAGTGACGCACTGTATTATAGTTGCCATGACATAAAGCATGAGTTTGGTTGCGGATTTGTAGTTGGTCGCAGGTTAAAACACCTGGTCTCCAGCTTCACACCAGTGAATGAAAGACTTGCTATAATTCGCATAAAAGCAACATTCTTCAACATCAGATTTATTAGCGTTCATACTCCCACTGAAGACAAGGACGAACT
Source organism: Musca autumnalis (assembly GCF_047663935.1). Classification (NCBI taxonomy): domain Eukaryota; kingdom Metazoa; phylum Arthropoda; class Insecta; order Diptera; family Muscidae; genus Musca; species Musca autumnalis. The sequence continues at coordinate 47,426 of NW_027411710.1, forward strand.
GACCAAAGATATATTTTACGAGCGCTTAGGAGAAATATATGACCGTTGTCCTGCCCATGACATTAAAGTTATTCTAGGCGATTTTAATGTCAAAATTGGAAAGGAAAATTTCTTTGGCCCAACAGTCGTAAAATTCAGTCTCCACAGTGAAACATCTGACAATGGTATGAGGCTGATAGACTTCGCAGCGGCAAAAAACATGGTAGTCAGCAGCACCAGATTTCAACATCTCGACATCCGTGAGGGCACCTGGCTGTCTCCAGATCAGAAAACAAGAAATCAAATTGATCATGTTGTGATAGATGGAAGACATTCATCGAGCGTGTTGGATTGGATGTGCGTTCGTTCCGAGGCGCAAACATAGACTCGGACCACTACCTTGCTGCTGCAAAGGTACGTACCCATCTAAACGTTGCAAACAAAGTACGAACAGACACAACACGAAAGTTAGATATCGGTAAGCTGCAATCACAACAGATAGCCACAGCATATTCCACTCAACTAGCCCAATTGCTTAATGAGACCAATCCTTGTCCCGATAACATAACAACACAATGGCAAAGTATTGCCCACTCCATGCAAACAGCCGCAAAATCCATACGTGGATACCAGAGACCTCCACCAAGGAATCCATGGTGTGATCAAGATTGTCGTGCTGCTACCGAAGAGAAAAATGCGGCATACAGGGCTACTTTACAATCAGTAGCCACGCGTAGCGCACGAGAGATACCGGGAGAAAAGGAGAGAGGAGAAACGTCTTTTCCGCCGGAAAAAGAGAGAGATGGAAAAGCGGGAGTGTGAAAAAATCGAGATGTACAGGAGCCAGAATGAAGTCCGAAAATTCTACCAAAGAGTCAAGCATCAAACTGATGGCTTTGGTACAGGCACATTCTCCTGTAGAGACCAGCAAGGTAATTTGGTAACTGATACAGATAGTGTGCTCAGGATATGGAAAGAACATTTTTCAAAACTGTTGGTATCCAATAGCAGCGAAGACGAGGAAGATACCACAGACCCAATCCCGGAAGATGGTATTGAATGTATACCGCCCGGCCAATAAATCGGCTGAAGAATAATAAGGCAGCAGGGGCCGATGGCTTACCAGCCGAGCTGTTCAAAACCGTAGACGCCACGCTGATAAGGTGCATTCATCAGCTAGTTAGCACCATCTGGCAGGAAGAACGCGTACCCGACGATTGGAACCTGAGCAACCTGTGTCCCGTCCATAAGAAAGGGGATATGACTTTATGCTCCTACCATAGGGGCATAAGTCTTCTCCCTATCGCCTACAAGATAGTGTCAGGAATATTGTGCGAACGATTAAAGCCCATGGTCAACGAAATAATTGGACCCTACCAATGAGGCTTTAGACCTGGCAAGTCCACCATTGACCAGATATTTTCCCTGCGGCAAATCCTGGAGAAGACCCACGAGATGCAGATCGACACCTATCACCTTTTTGTCGATTATAAAGCAGCAGGTTACATGAGATGCAAACGTCAAAAGAAGTATCACAATCTACACCATGTTACTTGCTTATGCTGATGATATAGACATCATGGGCCGATCAGTAAAAGAAGTAACTGATACCTTTATGAAGGTCGAAGGAGAATCTGCTAAAGTGGGTCTGGCGGTAAACGGTAAGAAAACTAAGGTGATGGTGTCGACGCGCAATGCGTCCATTGAGCTCGGACCAACTGTGGAAGTTGGTTCCCATAATGTTGAGGTGGTAAAAGACTTCGTACACCTCGGCACCCCCGTAAACACAACAAACGACATCAGTTGTGAAATAAAAAAAGTAAGTAAGCAGATTAAAAACAAAGCTACATCTCGTCAAACAAAAATAACGCTCTACAAAACACTGATACTACCCGTGCTGATGTATGGCTCCGAAGCCTGGGTACTTGCGCAAGCAGACATGGCAGTGCTTGGTGTGTTTGAGAGAAAAATTCTTCGAAAGATCTACGGACCAATCTGCGTTGACGGCGAATATCGACGTCGCATGAACCACGAGCTGTATCTGCTATACAACGGCATCAATACTGTTAAACGTATCGAGATGCAGCGATTGCGTTGGCTAGGCCATATCATAAGAATGAGCGATGATGAACCCGCTAAAAATACGGACCGCTTGGCGGTGCACAGGATTGGCAGGCCAAGGAATAGATGACGATGACGAGATGAAAATGCGCGGTATCCCAGAGTGCGAAACAACAAATAGAGAGAAATGGAGATCTTTTCTTAGTTCGGCCTATGGAACAAATGTTCTGTAATGGGCCAGCTACGTAAGTATTTCGTGTTTTTCGGATATTCTATTCAAGCGACATTCTGGTTAGCCTATGAAATTTTGTCTTAGGGTGTGGCCAATCCATCCCCTTTTCCTACGTTTAATATGTTTTTGTATAGGTTCTCGGTTCTTTTCGTTTCACAGCTCTATGTTTATTTACTTATGGTGTTAGAGACCAGAATATCCTTTATATGATCCAGGGACGTATGCAGGGGGGAGGGGGGCACGGGGGGCCCTTAATGAATATACCCCATGTCTATTATTTATTCGAACTGTATAGAGCTCTCGAGGCATAAAACTCATCCGGTTATAACAAAAATAAGGAGTTCAGTATTATGGGAATGGAAATAGTATATAAAAAAATCTATTGAATAAAATGTATGAAGGGTCGGTCCTTCGTGGACTACATATTGAAAGCCAATTAGAAATTTGTTTTACTGCCATCGCCAAAATGTTGTTATTCTGTTTTAGCCAAATTTGCTGCTAAACAGTATGAGAAAATAATGAAGACAAATGAATTTTTGTGCGTCACTTGATTTTTACTTATCATTACCGAAGTACAATTGTAACCTCAGACTTTAGATTACGAGATTATATGAGGCGCGTAAAAATGCCCTTATAATATTTTTTCCTTTTCAATGAGACCAAAATCTTGATCGCATGGTAGGCATGAATGGCCAGACACTAAAAATTTTTGGTCTATCCGTTCCACTGAGAATGCCTAATTATTGACCATGTATGTGCAAATAGTGTTCATTCTTATGTTACGGTTTTGGCCACCACATTGATCGCGATACATTATTAACTTTTTACATTCTACATTGACGCCAGGGCGTAAGTCAACTTTATTACATAACTTTTGGTTTTTACTTACAAATTCTTCTCGAAAATTTATTTTTATATTATTTTTCAAATATACTCCTGACTAAAATGTAACATGCGATTTTGGCCTAAGCCACACGCATTTTTTTATTTCCCGTATTCGATGTTGCCTATGTGGCTTAGGCCATTTTGGCGTCCACATTTTTTCAAACTTTTAGTAAAGGAAAAACAATTTACGGCATGTAAAATAACATAGGGTTAACCTATGCAATTGGGGATTTTTTTAGTATATATTACAAAAGGTTCCGGTTCGTCCAGCATAGTCAGTTTGATTTTTTTGAAAATGTGGGTTAGGCCGTTTTGGCGCTGAGCGCCTCATATAGACTAGGATTGTATAGATTTCATCAAAATAATGATTTAAGACTTCACATATGTTTGGACGATATTCGTTTCAGCCAAGATGGAAGTACTTACCACCGTCCGTCCGTCTGTATCTCTGTTTGTCTGGCAGGTTGGAACTCATGATATCTCTCGGTCCAAGTTATGGATCTCGTAATGTTTTGTCTAAATTAAATTTAAGTCATATCGGTACCTCCGCCATAAAAGTTCAAAAATGTTCACTAGAATAGTCGAAGGGACTAACCGATTCGGTCTAAAATCGAACCTAATATGGTTCGCAAGATTACTTCCAAAAGTACGTCAAGGTCCAAGAGAATATGTTTGGACAACATCTTCAGGTCTCTTTTACAAGTCTAACATAACTGCAGTTTAAAGACTGTTCGATGAATCTTTGGACATTTTGTAGTCTTGTTTACAGTGATATCCTACTTTTCGTGGACAAGTTTATGCTTCCTGACAAAGCACTAAACACTACGGTGGCCAACCAAAAAACTTATGGGCGCGGTAACTATCGAGAGGAGTGTCTCTCAAATAATTATTAGTGAATAATTATGTGGGGTTCAATAAGGATCGATTGTTATTTGTCAAAACTATATAGAACTAAGTCCATCAAAGTGTTTGTCATCGAGTCCAAAAACTTCTAACCGTACAATTAAGAAAACAAATTATAACGCTTCTTTGGTATCAGGTAATCTTGTGCAAATAATTTGAAGTGAGGATTTTTTGAAAGTACAGACCCAAAGTACAAAAGCCCTAGTTCCGTTTTGTTGAGTCAGATACAGCTTGGATTTTATGGTCCCATCTAAACATTATTAAATATCGACTTTTTAAAAAACTCGGGGCTATATCTCTGAAACCAATGCAAATCTTCTTCTGACCTTTGCAGCAAATTTGTAGATAAGGGCCAAAATAAAATATTTGGAGAAATGAAAAAAAAAATTTATAATATATCTAAAAATTCCATAATTTGTATATATTTCGCACCATATCTCCAAAACTGTTAAATTTGTCTTAATATTTTCATTTGGAAACATATCAACGACAACGACAGCCGATATTCTTAAAAATTAGGCTAAGATCATCGAAATAGTGAAAATCTTGCTATAGCAAAGACAACGGCAATTCTTTGTTGTTGTAAAATTCTGCGATAAACCATAACGTGGACCTGTATGATTAAAAACTTCAATATACTTCAATAAATTTTACATGGCGACATTACCGAACGTGGCCCGATATTGTCTATTTTCAATTCTAAATATCCTACTCTGTAAATATTTAAAATTGTGTCCTTAGTCCCAATTTACATTAAACGATTTTTCTTGCGGCAATTTTTCTCGTTCTCTTTTAAACTTGCCTCTTGCGTTTATACAGGCAATTCTGTTTCTGCAATAAACATAAATATAAATATAAAAGGAATTGCCGGTACGAGCAATTTTTTTCCACTTCCATACCCCTTACGTGTCTCTCCTACAAACTGAGACTTGCCGCAAGTAAACTCGCCTAATGTAAATTGGGACTAAATATTATGAATTCTTTCTATTGAATTTATATACTTTGTACCATTATTTCATATAAAATATAGAATAGAATATGTGCCAAAATTTCCAGTCCATCGGACAAAAATTTACCAAGATATGAGCTTTCGAAGGGAAACATTTATTGTGTTTTGTATGTAGCATAGAAACTAAAAACGTCTTTTCCTCGAAGTGGCACTTCATATGTTTTTGTGGGATTATTGTACACATAAATCATGTGCTTAACCGAGAGAGTCTTAAAAACAACTGCTGACGGAGTCAGAAAAAATATCAATTTTGTACGGTGTTTTGTTTTTGTTAAAATCGAAATTTTGATTTTAACTGTTCAAAATTTTTAAAAATTGATTTTTTTTAATTCCATTTCGATAATGGACAAGATTATTAGGTTCGTAATGATCCCACAAAAATATATGCTGCTCGGTTTATTCTTTTTCAAACTACAGTGGGTACCGCAAACTGCTTTAGTAAAAACAGTGCTTTATAAGCGGGCATTTGAATGCAAGATTTTTCAAAAAAAAAAAAAAAAAAATAGAAGGTAACTTAAGGTTTAATAGATTTTTTATAAAAAATGCATGAAAATGGCTTTTTTCATGCTTAAAAGTGGCCATAACCCCTTAAAATAGCTTTACGTAACGCTACACAACATTTGAATTTTTCATGATTTTTGGTCAAATTGTGCCCCACCCCCCCCCCCCCAAAATGAAATCCTGCGTACGTCCCTGATATGATCCCTGTGCATTTGTGTAGGATTACCTGCAGCTTTTGCGTGATGGTGTAAGGCACAAATCAGGTTTCACTTCCATATAGCAAAATCGTTTTGTAAATAAAATTTTTTGTCTGTGACCAATTTTACGAAAAACCTGACCAAAATACTAAAAATTAATGGATTTTGACCTAACCTAACAATGTTTTTGTTCCATCAGCATTTATGCTAACGACGGTATATGAGGAAAAAAAAAACAAGTAAAAACGTATCATTCGGCTTTGTCGACAGAGATATACCCTCAGCCCATGTGAATTGAAACACTTTTTGGATATTTGAACTTGCCGACAAAAATGTGGATTAGGATTTAAGTTCAAAAGTGTTGCGGAGGAGGTACTTAAGGGAATGGACGTCGGTCCATTATCGAAGTATATATTATTTTGGGAGTCATATCGTTCCTATAAATATCGCGCCCACTAGTCATTTCAGTGTATATAACATATACGTATAACATATGAACCAATATGCCAGGAAGCATGGACTTGTCCACAGAAAACATAATATTGCCGTAAACAGGACCATACCATTCGAGAGGGAGAGGTATCCTAAGGAGAGGATGTAACTAAATTTGGACAAAATGTTAGGAGATCGAAAGTTTGGACCAAATTGGTTGAGTCGTTCAAGAGACATAGTGCATACCATTTTAGAGACATTTTTTTAAAATATTGCCGGAAGTACCGGAAGCTGTGGCCGGCATTGCCCATCTTCGAACGGAAACTGAATTTTGGACAAAATATGGCGAAGGCCAAATTTTGGACCAAATCGGTTGATCAGTTCGAGAGTTATCGAACACTCCAGCCACTACTTATGGTGCCATAGGCGTTTTTTTTACAACTTTCGGACTGCTTTCTTAAGAAATATGGGCTTGCCCCTATGAAAACTTTTACCAATGTAATTGAGGCAGCGAATGCAAGCTGCTTCAACAAAAATTAAAGCGATTCGGAAGTAGGGCTTAAAGTGAACTAATCCGAAATTTTGTGCGGGAAGTACCAGAAGAAGTGGACAACTTTGGTCCATATAAAAACCTGATATACATCTGCTAGATATACTAGAATGTGTAAAGTATGGTCACTCCATTCAAGAGTTGTTGAAATTTTGTGGGGGATGTGCCTGAATGAGTGGACCGATATGACTTATTTTTGAACTTAAACTAAGTTTGAGCAAAATATTACGAAGGCCACATTTTGGACCGAATCGGCAGATACGTTCGGGAGTTATCTTGCGCTCCAACCACTACACACGGTGTAATAGGGTTTTTGTTTGCACCTTTCAGGCTATTTTCTCAGTAAGTATGGACTTGCCCTAGATGAAACTAGTACAGTCGTATGGGGTGCAGTGAATACAAGTTGTTGCAATAAACATCAAAGAGATTCGAGAGCAGGTCCTAATCTGAACTTATCTGAAATTTTGGGTGGGAGGTACCCGAAGGAGTGGACCGATTGAGTCCATATTGGAACCTCATCTAAGTCTAGTAGAAATTTGACGATGTGGAAAGGTTGGATCAAATCGGTTCCTCCCTCCAAGAGTTATGGTGCGCACAAATTTTCCGAACATTTTCGACCTTTTGTGGGGGATATAGCCGATATGTAGACCGATACAGATAAATTTCTGGGAGAAAGTTTTGCATCCCAAAAGAGGACGAAATATCAAATTTCAGTATAACTAAAAGTATAACTAAACAAGTGAGCAAAGGCTATAGTCGGGACGGTGCCGACCATGTGATACCCTACACCACTACCCCTGTGCATGAGCTTTTTACTGGTAAACATTTCTTTTAGGGAATATAATCCGACTACCACCAAAAATAATATGCCCTTTTCTCTCTGGGACCCGCATAAGCAACCAAAATTTCGTGACCATCCGATTAAAATTACGACCTGTAGCTTGATTGCAAAAAATTTAAGAATTGAATGCATTACCGACTGTTGTGGTATCTTCCTTGTTTGACCACCTTCGCCAACCTGCTTTGCACCAATGTAAAGGTAATATTTTCTTCTTCCATTGACAGGCTTTGCCGTTGGAATACCCCTACTAGAAGCCGATATATTCACAAAGAATAAAACTTTGAATTTGTCTCTAAATGAGTTTTTCCCCATTCCGACCCCTAAATATTATCCGACTATCACCAAAATCAATAGGCTTCTTCCTCTGTGGCGCCCCCATATACCCCCAAAAATTTCGTCACTATCCGATCAAAATTCCATCAATCAATATAAACGAGATATTTTCTTCTTCCATTGACGGTTATTTCTTTTGGAATACTCCAACCAGAAGCGGAGATATTCGCATAGGAAAAAAACTTTGACTTTTCTCCACATAAGCTTTTCGCTTATTCTGACTCCTGAATATTATCCGACCATCACCAAACTAAATAGGCTTCTTCCTATGTGGGACCCGCATCAACTCTCAAAAAATTCGTAACAATCCGATCAAAATTGCGACCTGTTGCGTGATTACAAACAAATCGGAAAATGGGATGCTATACCGACTATTGCAGCTACGACAACCTACTTTACATCGTTGTAAAGGTGATATTTTCTACTTTCCTTGCCAGGTTTTGCTTTTGATATACCTCTTTAAGAAACAGAGATATAGAAATAAGTTTTTGCCCATTCCGACCCCTGAACATTATCCGACCATCATTAAAATCAGTAGGCTTCTTCCTCTATGGGACCCCCATTAACCCCCAAAATTTCGTGACGATCCGATCAAAATTGCGACCTGTAGCGTGATTACAAAAAAATCAGAAAATGGGATGCATTATCGACTATTGCTATATCTCTGCTATTTGACCACCTACGACAACCTAGTTTGCATCATTGTAAAGACGGGATCTTCTACTTTCACAGCCAGGCTTTGCTTTTGGAAAGTCCCCAACCAAAGCTGTGATATTCGTCATTATAATTAAAATTGCAAAAATGAAAATTTGTGTTTTATTTGCGACTATTGTGATATCTTCGTTGTTTGATCACCTACGAGAACCTACTTTACATCATTGGAAAGGCGATATTTTCTAATTTTATTGTCAGGTTTTGCTTTTGGTATACCCCGTATAGAAGCTGAAATATTCGCTTTGGAAAAAAACGTTGTCTTTTTATTATCCGACCATCACTAAAATCAATAGGCTTCTTCCCCTCCGGGACCCCCATCAACATCCAAAATTTCGTGACGATCCAATCAAAATTGCGACCTGTAGCGTGATTACAAGGTTTAGATGGACAGACGGACAGACGGACGGACGGACACACATAGCCAGATCGACTCAGCTCGTCGAGACATTCATTTTGGTATATATAAGTATGGGTCTACGACCATTATTTCGATACGTTACAAACTTTTTGGCCAACCACATAGTGGTGTAGGGTATAATAAAATGGATTTTAAGCGTCGTTTCATAACTGTTGATGAGACATGGATCCACCTATATACTCCAGAGACAAAAGAACAATCCAAACAATGGATTGAAGCTGGAGGAAGTGCCCCAAAGACGGCAAAAACAATTCAATCGGCTGGTAAGGTTATGGCAACGGTTTTTTGGAACTTCAAAGGTATTTTATTGATTGACTATCTGCAAAAGGGTAAAACAATAAATTCAGAGTACTATTGCAACCTTTTGGATCAATTAAATGTACAAATTCGAGAAAAATGTCCTGGCTTACAACACAAAAAAATAATTTTTCATCAAGACAACGCACCAGCGCACAAGAGTGTTTTAACAATGGCTAAAATCAACGAATTAAAGTACGAGTTGCTTGACCACCCACCTTATTCTCCTGATTTAGCTCCCAGTGACTTTTACTTGTTCCCAAATGTAAAAAAATTCCTTGCTGGCAAGCGTTTTACCTCAAATGAAGATGCAATTACAGTTGTAAACCACTATTTTGAAGACCTTGAGGAAAATTATTTTAATCAAGGAAAATTATTTTAATGCTAGAAAAGCGCTGGACTAAGTGTATTGAAGTTTCAGCAGATTATATTGGAAAATAAAAATAGTTTTGAAAAACTAACTATTCTCTTTCATTGATAGGCTAAGAAGTTTCCGAACCGCCCTCGTATAGTCATATGGTGGCTATAACAAAGCATTTATATATATAACGATTTTTTGGTAGAAATGTTTCTTAACATCTGGAAACACAAAATACAATGTTACAACCGATTTTGTGGTCAAATGGGACTACTATATTCAAAATATCTTAAAGTGACGCGTACTATATATGGGGCGTTATATGAGGGCCATACCAAAATTTGGACCTGTATAAACAAACTTTGGTAGAAATATTTTTTAGCCTCTAGAGACACAAAATACCAAATTACAACCAATTCGGTGGTAAAATGGGACAAAATTTTAAAAATTCCTTAAAACGACGAGGCGTTACGCGTCACTTTATATGGGAGCTATACGAAACGGTGGACCTACATGGCCCGCTTTCAATTCGAAAAGTCCTATGTACATATAATAGACTTTACCAAAATTTCATCCAGCTACTTCAATCCGTTCGGACGCTAGAGTGAATTCCACAGACGGACAGACGGCCGGACATGGCTATATCGACGTAGAATTGCACGCAGATCAAGAATATATATAGTTTGTGGAGTCTAATATAATAATAATTATTCCACAAATATCCCAGACGGGACAAGGGAGACTTCTCTCATATCAATGAGTGCACCCCGATTCACATTAGCTCAATGATATGGGACCTACTGTTTATAGCCGAGTCCGAACGGCATGTCTTAAGACACCACTTGTAGAAAAGTTTTACATGGCTGAAATACTCAGGAAATGTCGCCAACATTACTGAGGGGTATTTTGTGGAGTCTACAATGATTATTTCGAGTAGTTACAACCGGAATGACAAACTTAATATACCCCCCATCATATGGTGGAGGGTATATAAAACTTTTTTTGGGTACAGAATTTACAATATCCTTTTGATTGTGCTGGGACCCCAAGATATTTTAGTTTTCTGACGGCCCGGATTGTTCAAATCATAGATCGTGAAAATCCAAAACAGAAAAATGTGCGAAAATGTTTTTAAAACAAGAAAAAAAGTATCAGTCGGCTTTGCCGACAGATATGTACCCGCAGCCCCCAGGGATTGTCACCTTAACGCGATGGAGAGTTCTAGTAATCCTGATAGAGATCCCGGCGGTAGTATGGCTACTGGTAGGGCCAGCCTTGCCAGTAAGCTGAATCTAAGAACAATCCACAACGTGGGAAGTACGATGGAGGAGTAATATCGATATACTACTACTACTACGTCGGAGGAACTGACCACACCACTACAATTAGCGTCTATACTCCATGAGGAGCGGCTTGTGGATCTAACAGCGGGCGTCGGTCTTGCATCAAGCGTTTCGTTATATAAACGTGGACAACGTAAGCCAGGATGGTGGCTAAAAACCGGCAGCCCCGGTACATCATAGGACACAGTGGTCCAATCAACCGCTTGCCCGAAACTTATGAGATTAATAAAACAATTACAAGAAATATAGAAACAACACCCCAAACATCGATGACAACTTTTGGAACACGGAACAGGATAAGAATTGCACAATGAAACGTCAGGACGTTAAAAGAATCTTCAAAACTCGCCCAAGTTGAGAAACAGATAGATGATGGAGCTCAAAATCGAAATCCTTGGGATAAGCGAAATGAGGTGGTGCGGAGATGGAGAAATGAAATCAGCCAATAGAAATATTGTTCTCTATAGTGGGAAAGCGGACAAGAGTGAAAGCGGAGTGGGCTTGTAGAATTTTAAACCCTAACTCGTCCATTTTTTTTAAATATAATTCAAACCCCAGCTCGTGGAATTTTAAACCCCAATTAGTGGACTTTTTAAGGTATATTTCAAACCCCAACTCATGGCATTTTTAACCCCAACTCGTGGAATTTTAAACCCCAACTGTTGGATTTTTTAAGGAATATTTTTAACCCCCAACACATGTAATTTTAAACCCCAATTCATGGAATTTTAAACCCCAACCGGTGGAATTTTTTTAAGTATATTTTAAACTCCAACTCGTGAAATTTTAAGCATCAACTGGGGGATTTTTTTAATGTATATTTTAAACCACAACTCATGGAATTTTAAATCCCAACTCGTGGAATTTTAATACCCAACTTGTGGATTTGTTTAAAGTATATTTTAAACTCCAACCCGTGGAATTTTAAACCTCAACTCGTGGAATTATTTAAAGAATATTTTAAACCCCAACTCGTTGAATTTGATACCCAAACTCGTGGAATTTTAAACCCCAACTCGTAGAATTTTTTAAAGTATATTTTAAACCCCAGATCGTAAAATTTTAAACCCCAACTGGTCGAATTTTTTAAGGTGTATTTTAAGCCCCAACTCGTGGGATTTTAAACCTCAACTCGTGGAATATTTTAAACTATATTTTAAACCCCAACTGGTAGAATTTTTTAAGGTATATTTTAAACCCCAACTCGTGGAATTTTTTAAAGTATATTTTAAACCCCATCTCGTGGAATTTTAAACCTCAACTCGTGGATTTTTTAAAGTATATTTTAAAGCCCAACTCTTGGAATTTGAAACCCCAACTCGTGCAATTTTTTAAAGTATATTTTAAACCCCAACTTTTGCAATTTTAAATCCCAACTTGCGGAATTTTTAAAGTATATTTTAAAGCCCAACTCGTGGAATTGTAAACACCAACTTGTGCATTTTTTTAAAGTATACTTTAAAGCCCAACTCGTGGAAATTGAAACCCCAACTCTTGCAATTTTTAAACCCCAACTCGTGGAATTTGAACCCCAACTCTTGACATTTTAAAATCCAACTCGTGGAATTGTTTAAACCCCAACTCTTGAAATTTTAAAATCCAACTCATGGAATTGTTTAAACCCCAACTCGGGGAATTTCAAGCCCCAACTCGTGGAATTTTAAAGTCGTGGAATTCTGAACACCAACTCGTGGAATTTTTTAAAGCATATTTTAAACTCCAACTCGTGGAATTTTAAACCCCAACTGGTGTAATTTTTTAAAGTATATTTTAAACCCCAATTCCTGGAATTTTAAACCCCAACTCGTGGAATTTTAAACCCCAACTCATGGAATTTTTTAAAGTATATTTTAAACCTCAACTCGTGGAAATTTTTAAAGTATATTTTAATCCCCAAACTCGCGGAATTTTAAACCCCAACTAGAGGAATTTTTTAAAGTATATTTTAAAACACAACTCGTGGAATTTTAAACCCCAACTCGTGGAATTTTAAACCCCAACTCGAGGAATTTTAAACAAAAACTCGTGGAATTTTACACCCCAACTCGTGGAATTTTAAACCCCAACTTGTGGATTTTTAAACCCCAACTTGTTGATTTTTTTTTAAAGTATATTTTAAAGCCCAACTCGTGGAATTGTAAACCCTAAATCGTTAAATTTTTAACCCCAACTCGTGGAATTTTTATACCCTCAGCATTTATGCTAACGAGGGTATATACACTTTCATACGGGCAAAATGTGCCTCATCGAAATAATGGTTTTAGACCCCAAGTACTGTGGCGGCCATCTAATTAGGGACAATAAATTCAGTTTAATAGATTACTCGATTTCATTTAAAAATGAGACGATTTTAACGAAATAAATTTTGTATATATGGTATTGATATAAGCACTATCGAGTGTTGTCAAAACGTAAGGAGATTCCTCATACATGGGGGAAATACAACCCACTTTTCTAAAAATGGACCATATTAGCCTGGCCAGCTAATTAGGGACATTAGTAGTAAAATTAACTTTAAAGTTAATTGATGCATATTTGTATACAATAATTGCTCGTTTTATTTAGTTTATAGTATATTCAACAGATTTCATGCTTTACCCCCGCCGAAAGACCTTTAAGGGACCGAAGTATTACTATAATCCCTAATAATGTGCTTTAGGCCTTATTTTCCGTTAATGCACCAAAATAATGCATATTTTTTGTCACTGTATAACAAAAACTATATTTTTGGTAACCCCATACATCATTGCGAACCATGTATTAGGTAGAGTCGTGGTATTTTCTCTCTACAACAGGATTTGATTGAAGTATAATTGCTTTCCAGTTTACATGGTAAAATCATTAACGTTTAGTATTATATCTAGATTTTGATAATTACCAATTGACTATAGCTAAATAGTCTTCTTCACTTGTAGCATGACATGTTTGTCAATAATTTAAAAAATGATGTCAGCGAGATCAGTTGTAATAATACACTTTATCTGTGTTTTGAACACAATTCAAGTAAGTGTTAAATATTAAAAATTTGATAACCAAAGAGAGACTTAAAGAAAATAAATTATTATTATTATAATTATTATTGTTATAGAATGTCCATAGTAGAGACGTTATGCTTGAAATCAACAATATCACTTGCCCCCAGTACAACAAATTTGCAAAAATATTTGATTGTGAATTTGTAGAATTTTCCAAAAATATTTATGGCGTCAGCTACCGTGTCATGCTCAGTCGAGATTTAGGTCGAAGTTACAGGGCAAGAATCTCAATTGATATTACGCCAGTAAATTCACGACAAATAATTCATGTGGTGGATTTGAACTTCAATTGTTGCATATTCCTCAAACAGATGTCAACGAATAAAATTCTGCAACCAATATTTCTCGAGTTTAAACGAAAAATGAATTTGCCCAAAACGTGTCCTTATAAAAAGGTAATTGTGTTTACAATATCTATGGTAAATTTAATTTAATTATTATGTAAACCCTATTTGCAGGATGTCTTATTTTCTCTTAATAATTTTACAGTGACGGAGAGTTTAGTTCCCCCCTTTGTACCAGCTGTAAATTTCACATTTACTCTTGATCTCTACGATAGAACAACGGCAATGGGTATGATACAAATAAAGGGATTTTATGGTCCTAAGACAAAGTAATATACAAAATAAATAAATAAATATTTAACTACAAATACTTTATGAATTGTAAAATCATATGCGTTTTCGTTACATACATGATTATAATATATATTAAGTAATTTTAATCATTTGTTGTTATCGTTTTGTTTCGTATGATGCAATAAATAATGTGTACTATTAACTACAACACAAATTGTTTATTTGGACATCTCAAGTCTTAATTAGCTGTTTTTGCCTGTTATATTTGTTACTAGCGGACCCGGGTCCGCATTGTTGGTCCGTCGCACAATGGTGCATCAGTGGACAAAATATCACGCGTGTCATTCGTCAGTTGCCGGTAGAAATGTTCGAATGATTCAGCGGAAATTGGACTCTACGGACAGACCTTCTAAGATGTAGACGCGGCCAACATTTGATAGACGTAAACTTAAAAAATGTCAATAAACCGCGGTGCTCTTGAAGCAACTTTAAATGGAAGGTGCTTACGCTTGGGAGGTTTTTGCAGATTCTGAAACTACAATGTTCATATATGAGAAAAAACAAAAAAATCGTCGGAGCACTTTTTAAATAAATCGCGATTCACGTTGAAATTTTTAGGGGTTTTTTAGGTTTTCACGATTTTGCTTAGAAACCGCAAGTCCTATCGAAATAGGATTAATGAAGATGTTGTAGCTATGAAAATTCTCTACAAGATTGGCCTTTATGATAATTTCATAGGTTTTGCCGTTATTGAGATATAGAAGTGGGATATAGATGTGGGAAATTGTTTTTGATCTAGACTATAATTATACTTTAATTTTGAAAAAAAAAACAATGATATTCATTTCTTATATGTAATAACTATGTATAGTTTGACAAACTATGACTATGTCGCGTCATTTTAAAGATGATGTCAAAGAGAGCACTTGCAATAATACATTTTCTCTATATTTTATATACAATTCAAGTAAGTGTTAAATATTAAAAGGGATAAAAGAGAACCTTAACACAAATTATTTTCATGATTATAGAATATCGATTGTGGAAGCGTTGTGTTTGGAATTACCAATGTCAGTTGCACACAATCGAAAGAATTTATGAAATTACGTGAATGTGGGTGGATTTGTTAAATTGTCCACAAATGTTTATGGCATTAGCACCCGTTTCATGTTCAATCCAGATTTAACGCGAACTTTCAGAGCAAGAATATCAATTGATATCTTGATATCCTAGATAGGACAACGGTGGTTAGTATGTTCCATGTAAAGGGATTTTACGGTCATAAAACAAAGTAATGTAAACAAACCTAAATAACTATGTATGTTTAAATCTTAATAAAATGTGAATAAATATGTAAATCTTAAACATGAATGAAATTATTTGTTATAATCCCATACTATTCCCTAAACATCTCTCGATAATGGTTTGAACCAGTGGCTGACTTCACGTTTCACCTTTTTTTTTTTTTTGAAAAAGTGAGTTTATTTGATACATAAACTGTATCAATTTTAGCTCAAGTTCATCATTATGAATGTTATACGTTTTTTCGAGAATTTTTTAGACCCAAATAAGACTTAAAACAAAATTTCATGCGCTTATATGGGGGATATAGGAAGACGTGGACCTCTACTGATATAATAAATAACACATTTCAGTTATTTCGGTGGGATATTGACATCACAACTTTCAGAATTACGAAAGTCGGGAAGTTCCGTTCTATGGGGCCTATTTCAAAACGTCGATCTATACTAGAGTTTGGGAATTCCCGACTTTTTTTCATTCCCGGGAAATCGGGAATACAAATTTCTCATTCCCGGGAACCCGGGAATTCCCGGGACTATGAGAAATCTAGTTTGTGGGGCATAGACGTGACAGAGAGCAAACATAAAGGAAATAAATACTCCTTATATGTATATTTTTATCATTAGTTATCTCTTTGGAACAATATGGAATAATATTAACGACGATACGCCGAAATCTTGAAAGTACCAATACATCATATATGGCAGCTGTTCAAGCCAACCAATTCTTCCTGACTAATTTGCGGAGATTATATAAATTGCTGTTTCCCACGACCATCCTCGCAAAGGCTTCCTTCATATCAAAGATTGCTGTGCGACTCTATTTTTTAGGTCAATGATATGGGGGGTTCTTTTTATGGTTCGAAGGGCGTGTCGATCATAGAATAAATCCGTTGATAAAGGATTTTTACAAGGCTGACCTTTTGTGTACAAATCTTCACAATTGCACCACGGTGTCATCAAAGATATAGAGGCGTACTTATGTGAACATACATACTATATGTAGTTATTACTAACTTCCATTCCTAATATACACGATTTGCCACTTACACATTATACAGTTTTTAATATTACATACAATAATTTTGGAGAAAACAACAATTCGAATCGATCACAGAGTTTATATCTTAGTAAATTAATATACTTCAAGAATGCCATTAATAAAAATATGGACTAGAACAACAAGGAAATGTCTCCAAAAAGTTCAGAATTATGTGAGGTTATACAGAATTCGAATTCCAGAAAAAACACTAATTATTGAGAGGACCAAAATGTATGTACTTTAAACGAATTATCGCGATTTTTACTATGGACCCTAAGTTTGTTACAAATTATCGAAAATTACGAATTATCGGGACGTGAATAATCGCTATTCCACTATATTTTCAACATTAAATAACTATAAGACAAATAATATAAGACTTATATATGAAAAATACAAATACCCGTATTCCCGGGAATTTCAAAAAATTTTCCCAGGAAATCCCGTCTGAAAAAAATCGAGAATTCCCGGGAAATCCCGGGTCGGGAATTCCCGACCAGAAACTCTAATCTATACCGACAAATTTCTGGTGGAAAGTTTTTAGACTCAAAAAGACTAAATACCAAATTTCCGATATTTCGGTAAGATATTGTGGCTAAAACCTTTAAAATACCGAAAACCAAGAGGTACGGCTCTATGACAGGGTCGAGCTTCTTTGATTAGACCGTATAGTGAGGGCGCCCACTGAGTTGTTTTTGAATTTGCTTCTCTCTCTCACGTACAGTGTAAATGAATGAAAACAAACAAAAACATAATGTGGTTGTTGCTTTTTTCACTCATACTTTCATACATGTCTTCGCTTTGGCTGTATTTCTGTGGTCGTCGCTGCTCTATGAAGATGTGGACCTTTACTGATAATTCTCTTCTGCAATATTTTATAACCCCATGGAAGACAAAATAACAAATTTTATTAATTTCGGCGGGGTATTGACGTCACAACCTTCAGAATTAAGAATATTGGGAGGTACCGTTCTATGGAGGCTATATCGAAGCATATACCTATACTCACCTCCAACATAGACTAAATATCAAATATCAGCCATTTTGGTTTGTTGTTGTGACCACAACCTTCAAAATACCGAAAACCGGGAATTACCGCTCTATGCGGGCTATATGAAGGCTTGGATGTGTACTGACAAATTTCTGATAGAAAGCTGTATACCCTCAACGAAGACTAAATACCAAATTTCAGCCATTTCGGTGTGGAATTAAGCCCCAACCTTCAAAATACCGAAAATCGAGAGGTACCATTCTATGGGGGCTATATCTACAAATTTCAATTGGAAAGTATTACACCCCCAACGAAGTCTAAATACCAAATTTCAGCCTTTTCGGGGGGATATTGAGGCCACAACTTCCAAAGATATTGAGGCCACAACTTGCAAAGATATTGAGGCCACAACTTCCAAAATACCGAAAATCGGGAGGTAACGTTCTATGGTGGCTATATGAAGGCGTTGACCTTTACAGACAAATTTCTTGTGGAAACTTTATACCCTAAAAGAAGATTAAATACCAAATGTCAGCCATTTCAGAGGAATATTGAGGCCACAACGTTCAAAATACCGAATAACGGGAGGTACCGCTCTATTTGGGCTATATGAAGGCGTTGACCTGTACTGACAAATTTCTGGTAGAAAGTTATATACCCTCAACGGAGACTAAATACCAAATTTCAGCCATTTCGGTGTAGTATTAAGCCCCAACCTTCAAACTACGGAATATCGGGAGGTACCATTCTATGGGGGCTATATTTCAAGTGGAAAGTGTTACACCCCCAATGAAGACTAAATACCAAATTTCAGCCTTTCGGGTAGAAAGTTTAGTATCCCCAAAGAAGACTGCACACCAAATTTTAGCCATTTCTGTGGGATAATAAGCCCACAACTTTATAAATAAATAATATCGTGAGGTACCGTTCTATGGGGGCTATATGAAGGTGTGGACCAATACCAACAAAATTCTGGGGGAATGTTGTGTACCACCAACGAAGACTAAGTACCAAATTTCAGCCATTTCGGTGTGATAATGACGCTAAAACCTTCAAAATACCGAAAATCGGGTAGTACATGGACCAATATAGCTCATTTGCAATACCATACATCCTACGAGGGCAGTTCGGAAGCGCGGTATAAACAGAAAAAAGTTAAGTGTTTTGGAAACTTCCATCTCTGTTATGAACACATGTTAAATTTTGTTTCGATCTGGCAACTCCTTCATATAGAAACAGGTGTTCAAAAAAGACGCATCCGCAATTTTTTTACAATGGAAAAATTAGAAATGCGTGCTGTCATTAAATATTTACATAAAAAAGGTTTATCGGGACAAGAAATTCATAATGATATGGTGAATGTGTTAGGTGAAAGTGCTCCTTCATATGCAACAGTAAAAAATTGGGTTGCTGAATTTAAACGTGGTCGTATAAGCATTGAAGATGAACCACTTAGTGGACGTCCAAAAACAGCAACAACAACAGAAATTGTAGCCAAAGTGCATGATATGGTATTAAATGATCGACGAATAAAAGTGCGTGAAATTGCTAATATCATGGGCATCTCAAATGATCGAGTTCATTTAATTTTGCATGAAGAACTACAGATGAAAAAGCTTTCTGCAAGATGGATGCCGCATTTGTTAACAGTCGATCAAAAACGCATAAGAATGAACATTTTTCAAGCTTGTTTGGATCGTTTTTAGCGAAATAAAATGGATTTTAAGCGTCGTTTCATAACTGTTGATGAGACATGGATCCACCACTATACTCCAGAGACAAAAGAACAATCCAAACAATGGACTGAAGCTGGAGGAAGTGCGCCAAAGAAGGCAAAAACAATCCAATCGGCTGGTAAGGTTATGGAAACGGTTTTTTGGGACTTCAAAGGTATTTTATTGATTGACTATCTGCAAAAGGGTAAAACAATAAATTCAGAGTACTATTGCAACCTTTTGGATCAATTAAATGTACAAATTCGAGAAAAACGTCCTGGCTTACAACACAAAAAAATAATTTTTCATCAAGACAACGCACCAGCGCACAAGAGTGTTTTAACAATGGCTAAAATCAACGAATTAAAGTACGAGTTGCTTGACCACCCACCTTATTCTCCTGATTTAGGTCCCAGTGACTTTTACTTGTTCCCAAATCTAAAAAAATCCTGGCAAGCGTTTTACCTCAAATGAAGATGCAATTACAGTTGTAAACCACTATTTTGAAGACCTTGAGGAAAACTATTTTAATCAAGGGATAGAATTGCTAGAAAAGCGTTGGACTAAGTGTATTGAAGTTTCAAGAGATTATATTGAAAAATAAAAATATTTTAGAATTGATAGGCTAAGAAGTTTCCGAACCGCCCTCGTAGGAGTAATAGTAATAATACTGTACCAAATTACAAAACTCTATATTTAAAATTGCGAGCTGTATCTTGATTTCAACAGACGGACGGACAGGCGAACATGGTTATATCGACTTAGAATTTTACCCTCCATATTATGGTGGAGGGTATAATAACCACTAATTTTATTTTTCATAAATTAATTTTATACAGAGTTTATATAGTTTTAATGGAATGCGTTTTTTCTGTATGTTATGTTATCTATATGTTATGTTATTGTTCTTCGAAACTTTACTGTTTCAAAATTTGTTAAAAGTAGGGTTTTCTTAACCCTGGAACCGATCTCCGAACTTTTCATGGTTTTTCATAGGAAATCTTAATTCGCATTGCGTCGTTACACTTTGAGTCGTGTTTTTCTTTTTTTGGAACGTATCTACGACGCAAAGCGAGGTCTTGATGTATTGAAGAAGTGAATTCTAGCGAAGTCACCGCACACTCAACCAATATCCTACGATCGTTTCGCTGGTGGTTTAATTCAGCTCATCAGGCATATTGAATGTGAATGGCTAGAAGACAAAGGCTGATTTTGATAACTTCTGTTTATACAACCATTACTACAAATTTGAAGATATGAAGTATTTTTGAAGCTTTTTTATACTCTCCACCATAAGATGTAACTAGTCGAAATAATCATTGTAGACCCCACAAACTATATGTATATTCTTGATCTGCGTGCAATTCTACATCGATATAGCCATGTCCGACCGTCTACCTGTCTGTCCGTCTGTGGAAATCACCGAACGGATTGAAGTAGGTGAATGATATTTTGGTAAAATTTATTATATGTACGTAGGACTTTTGGTATTGAAAGCGGGCTATGTAGGTCCACCTTTTCGTATAGTCCCCATACAAAGGTACGCGTCATAGTTTTAAGGAATTTTTAAGATATATGTCCCATTTTACCACCGAATTGGTTGTAATCTGGCATTATGTGTCTCCAGAGGCTAAAAAAAATTTCTACCAAAGTTTGTTTATATAGGTCCACGTTCTGGTATAGCCCCATATAACGCCCCATATATAGTACGCGCCACTTTAAGATATTTTAAATATATTAGTCCCATTTGACTACAGAACTTTGACTATACAACTTTCCACCTGAAATTCGTTAGGGCTATAAGACTTTGGCCCAGAAACTTGTCGGTATAGGTCCACGCCTTAATATAGCCCCCATAGAACGATATCTCCCAATTTTCGGTATTTTTGAAGGTTTCAGCTATATTATCCTACCAAAATGGCTGAAATTTGATATTTCGTCCTCCTTTGGGATGCAAAATTTTCTCCCAGAAATTTATCGGTATCGGTCCACGTTTTGATGTACAACCATGGAAAGGTACATCCCAATTTGCGGTACATATTTTGAAGGGTTTAGCCTCATTATAACACCGAAATTGCTAAAATTTGGTACGTCTTCGTTGAGGGTATAAAACTTTCCACCAGAAATTGGTCACTATAGGTCAACATCTTCATATAGCTCCCATATAAAGGTACCGCCCGATTTTCGGTATTTTGAAGGTGTTAGTCTCATTATTCCACCGAAGTGGCTGAAATTTGGTTATTTAATATTTTGCTGGGCTTCAAAAATGTCCTTCAGAAATTTGTCGGTATATGTCCACGTTTTGCTGTACCCCCCGTAGAACGATATATCACAATTTTCGGTATATTGAAAGTTTTAGCCCCATTATAACACCAAAATGGCTGCAATTTGGTTGCGGGTATAAAACTGAAATTCCATTTTCCGGTATAGGTCCATGTCTTCATATAGCCCCCATAGAACGGTACCTTCCGATTTTCGGTTGCTGCTCAATATCCCATCGAAATGACTGCCATTTGGTAGTTAGTCTTCGTTCCCCACCAAAATAGGTGGTATTTGGTATTAAGTATTTGATAGGGCCCCCATAGGAACGTACCTACCGATTTAAGGTATTTCAGCCTCAATATACCACCGAAGTTTAGTATTTAAACTGCCATGGGCGTATAAAATATTGCAGAAGAGAATTATCAGTATGAGCATTTTTCTTCAAATAGAAGCGTACTTCCCGATTTTCGGTATTTTGAAGGTTGTGTTATCAATACCCCATCGAAACGAATAAAATTTAATATTTAGTCTCCGTTGGTGGTATAAAACATTCCACCTGAAAATTTGCCGGTATTGTTCCATGTTTTTTTATAAAGCCCCCATACGAAGGTCCCTCCCAATTTTCGCTATTTTGAAAATTTCAGCCACATTATTCAACGGGATTAACTGAAATTTGGTATTCAGTCTTCACTTGAGTTACGAAACTTTCCTTAAGAAATTTATCGGTACAGGTCAACGTTTTATACAGCCTCCATAGAACGGTGCTCCCGATGTTGTTAACTATCCAAATTCAGAATATCCAGGTTTAGGTTCAGTCGGGATTGCCCATTTTTATGTATTTCGCTCAATTCGGAAAATTGTAAATATTTGTCCATGTTTTTAAAGAACAAAAATGTCACTCAATATGAGCTGTTTTGAAGGGAGTGTTATCAGTTAAGATATATGTACTTCTCCTGCAATAAAAGGAAAAGTTTAGTAGTTTAAACAAATTGATCATATTCACTTCAATACAGTTTGTGGTGGAGGGTATAAAAAGATCGGCCCGGCCGAACTTAACGCTTTTCTTACTTGTTTGTTTTATAACGGTAATTGTGTTGGAAAACGGGGTTTCAAATTTAAAGTCCATATTTATTTCTGTGGCGGAATGTCTGGAGAGTGTTAGTAACATAATAATCTGCAAAAAAATCTACGTTAATCGACAAAAAACTTAATTTAGAACACTTTTTAATATATATATATATATATATATATATATATATATATATATATATATATATATATATATATATATATATATAACGCCTTGCTCGCCGTCTTCTGATTACGAGCTGCCTCTATACTGGGCATAGGCTGTCTATAAATTGTCTCCATCTCTGCCGGTTTGTAGCTACTTCACTCAGTTCTGCAATGTTATTATAGGATCTTCCAAGACTGTGGGACATAGAGTTAATTTCTGATATCGTTGACCTTCTCCATGTTGTTTTCGGTCTACCCCTTTTTCGGCTTCCTTGAGGGTTGTAGACTAATGCACGGTTGCATACTTCTTCTGGTGTTTTTCGCAGTGTGTGGCCAATCCAGCCAAATTTTCTTCTACGGATTTCGATATTTATGTCAACCCTATTTGCTTTCCTCCACAGATGTTCGTTAGATATTCTGTTTGGGCAAAAAATACGTAAAATTCTACGTAGGCACCTATTAACGAACGCACGCAGTTTCCTCTGTATGTTCTCTGTCACAAACCATGTTTCGCAGCCATATAATAATACAGAGAAAACACAAGCCTTAAACATTTTAATTTTCGTCCGGGTGCTATAAGTATTCGCATTCCACACATTCCGCAATTGTGTGAATGATCCGAGGGCTTTGCCAATACGGGTTTCAATGTCTTTTTTGGCACCGCCATCTTGGGAGATGCAGGTTCCAAGGTATGTGAACTCCCGTACTCGTTCTACACATGCATCAAAGAGGTTTAGTTGTTCCGTGGATGTCGAGTTTATTCTCATTTCTTTGGTCTTTGCCGTGTTGATTTTAAGACCCACTTTACTGGATTCTCTCGCAAGATCATTTAGTTTTTGCTGCATATCGCAAAGCCTATGCGAGAGTTCGCATTTGTCGTCAGCGTAATCCAGAGATTCCAACCTTTCGTTAGGTTTTAGTGGATCCCACACAATACCTCTAGGTTTTTCATGGTAGGCACGCCTCGCTACGGCATCGATCACAACCAAGAAGAGCAAAGGTGAAAGAAGGCATCCTTGCCTAACACCCGAGATTGTATTAAAGGGTTCTGACATTTTACCCTCGTTCATAACTGTACATTCGAAATTGTCGTAGCTGCTACGTATAATCGAAATTATTTTTTGTGGCATCCCCAGGTTTTTTAGTTCTGCCCAAATGCATTCTCGATGTATGGAATCAAAAGCCTTCTCATAATCGACAAAAAGAATGTACAAAGGGGAACGCATTTCAATTGTTTGTTCGATAATGATCCGTAGGGTATTGGTTTGATCGACGCAAGAGTGTCCGCTTCGAAATCCAGCTTGTTCTGGTCGCAATTTGTCATTAACTTGTTTGACGATTCGCTCCAGCAGTATTTTCATGAAAACTTTCATTATTATACACAGTATAGTAATACCTCTCCAGTTATTGCAGTTTGTGACGTCACCTTTCTTTGGGATTTTAATAATTATACCCTTTAACCAATCTTTTGGGAAAACTTCGGTATTCCAAATCTGTTGAAAAAGTGGATGTAGAATGTTTCCGAAGAATACGGGGTCACATTTTAAAATTTCAGCGGAATATTGTCAGTTCCCGCAGCTTTTCCATTTTTTAACGATTTAATGGCATCAACAATTTCTTCTTTCGACGGCGGTTGGGTTTCGATGGGAAGAACTGGTGTAGTGTCGTTGTTGGTTACTACGGTATCTTCTCTGTACACATTTAGTACTCCCATAAAGTGTTGTCTCCATCTCTTTAGTTGCTCGTCAACTTGTGTTAAAAGCTTCCCTTCTATGCTTTTCACCGGTAGAGTTTGTTTTATTTGCGAGCCTGCGATTTTCCTTGTAATTTTAAAAAGGTCCTTCATGTTCCCCACTGCTGCAGCGGACATCACAAAGACTATTGCTCCATCTTGCTGAGACACATATGTGATCAATTTGATTTTCGGTGTTGTTATCCGGTGATACCCAGGTTACTTTATGGACGGTCTTGTGAAGAAATAGGCTTCCGCCAATTTTGAGCTCGTTCATCCCACATAACTCAATTAGACGTTCACCATTGTCGTTCCTTACTCCTATAGAGTGTTTGCCCATGATATGCTCCAAATTTGAGTTTTCCGCTCCCATTTTAGAGTTAAAGTCTCCCATAACCAACATCAAATCTTTTTTTGGTGAGTTCCGTATTGTGTTGTGCAGAATATCGTAGAATTCAGTTTTGGTTTCATCCGAGGCATCCTCTGTTGGGGCATAACACTGTATTACGGTCAGATTTTTCTTATGGCCTTTGAATCTCACAGACATTGTCCGTTCGTTAATAAATTTATAATCAATGACGGAGTTGCTAAATTTGGCATTAACCAGCATTCCTACCCCATATTGATGTGTGTCATTTTCGCGTGGCATGCCAGACCAATACATGACATGTCCATCATTTGTTTTCAGTTGACCGCTTTTGTTCCATCGAACTTCGCTCATTCCCATAAAGGATAGCTTATACTGTATTAATGTCTTACAGGCTTGTGATAGTTTACCGGCTTGGTATAGCGTTTTTACGTTCCATGTTCCAAATCGTAGTCCTTTATCAATGCATAGAGTCGTCATCGGTATTCGGGATCGATTTTCATTTATAGACATTCTGGGAATTGATGATTGTTTCAGATACAACGGGGAATCAACCCATCGCATCCTAACCTGCTTGATGGGGCTGCCATCTTCGCCAACAGGTTGGCTGATTGTGACATCATTTCCTCTGTCACGCTGGTTAGAGTTATACCGCTCATGATCGGTCGCCATTGTCTTCTCTGTTAAAAGCAGGGTATACCACGTGCAGGTGAAGGTTGACAGTTGCGTAGGAGAGGCTATATAATCGCTTCACTACCCCCAATACCCCCAGAACACTTTTTAATGATTTTTAATGATTTTCCAAATTTAATTGGCAATTTTCGTCAAAAAATTACTTGCATATTTAGCATATTTGTTGCATGTACAAAAATCGAACAATTTACCCTCAAAACGTCTAGATCCAAAATTTGAGTCCAATCGGATAAGAAATGGAAAATGTGCTAAAATCCAATGCCTACTTATGAGCTATTTAGTGAGTGTGTGAAACAAACATGTGGTCGGTATTGTATACAAATGATGTCAATAATGTAGTCAGGATATGGAGTCAACATTTTCCTATATTGATCACAATTGCCACTATAAATTGATATGATATTTGTATAAGTTAGATACGTTGGCCCTTAACTTCCCGAGCCTAGTCGATCACGAATGCTGATTGACATCATCAGGCATCACCTCAGCAAATTCCCTCTGCGGAGACCGTAGAGTGTTGATGCCACGGGCGGTGGTTGTTGTTGGTTTACTCACTTTTTTGCATTTGATACTCTTTCTCTCACTTGAAATTAATAGTAAATATAGTAGAAAACGACAACGATCCTCTGCGATCCTTGATTGCAGGAACCTCGGCGTTCACTTGTCGTCTAGCATTGAAAGCGAAAGCACAAAGGCCTTTGTCGCCACCCCAAATTACAAAGGTAATTTTGTTTTTGTATACAAAGAAAGTAACATACTTTCCGACGTAAACTTTTAAAACGCCGATACACGTGTCACACAAATAATGAAGTAGAATCAGCAATAAAATCCCATCGAGATGGAAAAGCTACAGGGCCTGATGAAATTCCAATTGAATTATTAAAAATGCTAAATAACAGCAACATTGAGCTACTGACAAAACTGTTTAACTACATCTACGATACTGGTATATACCCACAGGATTGGCTAAAATCCACCTTCAAAACGATACCAAAAAAACCCCATGCCAAAAAATGCAATGACTATCGTCTCATTAGTTTACTGAGTCATGCACTTAAAGTTTTTCTTAAAGTTATCCAGAAGAGAATATATGAGAAATGTGAAAAGGAAATGGGAGAAACTCAATTTGGTTTTAAGGAAGGAAAGGGAACCCGTGAGGCTTTATTCTGCATACAAATACTCGTTCAAAAATGTAGAAATGTCCACAAAGACGTATTTTTATGCTTTATAGATTACGAAAAAGCATTCGACACTGTGCAGCATGATAAGCTCATGGAAATTCTCACAGCAATTGGAATCGATGAGAAAGAGATAAGGTGTATTAAAAGCTTGTACTGGCACCAGACTGCCCAAGTCAACATAAATGGAGATTTAACTGAAGATGTAGCAATATCTAAAGGAGTTCGACAAGGATGCATTTTATCTCTACTACTCTTCAACATTTACTCCCAAAAAATTTTTCACGAAGCAGTAGATGGCATCCAAGAAGGTATATTGATAAACAACAATTACCTAAATAATATCAGATATGCTGATGACACTACATTAATATCCGACAGCATATCAGGCCTACAAAATCTTGTTGATAGATTAACATCAAGTAGTGAGTTGTATGGGCTAAAAATAAACACCCTTAAAACAAAATTTATGATAATAAGTAAGAACAACGCTCATAACGAGTTGATTTTAAAAATACAAAATTTCCATATTGAGAGGGTACAAAGTTTCAAATACCTGGAAGTTTTGCTAAATGATCAATGGGACTACTCAAAAGAAATCAAATGTCGCATAGAAATGGCAAGAGATGCATTTCATAAATATAAAAAAGTCCTAATAAGCCATGATATAAATGTTGCAACAAAATCTCGTTTCATAAAAGCGTATATATGGCCAGTCTTGATATATACAGTCGAAGTGTGGACGTTAAAAGCCGCAGATATCAAACGACTCGAAGCATTTGAGATGTGGGTGTACCGTTGAGCACTAAAAATACCATGGGTCCTGCATGTACCAAATATTGAAGTATTGCGAAGAATGAATACAACAAGAGAATTATTAAACAACATAAAGAAACGGAAAACGGCATATCTAGGGCATATTATGCGAAACCGTAAATACATCATTCTCCAGGAAATACTGCAAACAAACATAGAAGGAAGACGTACCAGAGGAAGAAAAGAGATGTCATGGATTCAAAATATCCAACAATGGACAGAATTCCAGAAAGCCGAAAATTTAATAAGCATAGCGAGAAATAGAGATATATTTTCCTATTTAGTTAATAATTTATAAAAACATAAATATGTAATTTTTTGAGAATTGTAATATGATCGCTAACATTCGAAAATCGAATACGCAATAAAGAAGAAGAACATGTGTCTTATATTTTTAGCTCTACTTTCATAATCTACTCGATTTTCCCCATCATTTTGAAAAAAAATTGAATTTTGCTGCACAGTGATATTAGATGAAATTCGATGGTAGTGCTTATAGGTCCACTGCTTCCGGTACCTCTCCTACAAATGTTTGAAAATATTTGCTAAAATGATAAGCGCAATATCTCACAAACGTACCAACCGATTTGGTCCAAGTTTTCGATCTCGACATTTTTTGTCCAAGCTTAGTTTATGTTCAAATTTGGGCTCTATCGGTCCAATACTTGGGGTACCTCTCATACAAATGTTCAACACATTTTTGTAGTTGAGGGTCTGTTCGAGGATCCTTTGAACATTTTTACTGAAGGTTTCCCTAGTTGCCCGATAGTATGCTTTTCGTAGGCTAGTATGGTACAAAAGCCCTATCTATCGATATCCCCCGCAAATTTTTAAGCTTTAATCCAATCCATATTTCTGTCGGTTCATACGCCCATACATTTCTGTTTTTTTTTTTTTTTTTTTTTTTTTTTTTTTTTTTTGAAGGTATAGTATTTCAATCCACACAGGCTGAGGGTATATCTCTGTCGGCAAAGTCGACCGATACTTTTTTACTTGTTTTATTTCTATTTATTTATTTCAAATATTTATTATAATAAAAAATTACAATAAAATTATATAAAAAATAGCACTAGCATCTAATTCTATCGGCTACGTGTTTTATTTCTTTTTATTTTCTCCCACCACCGCTCTCCACAAACCGTACGTTTAATTTAAAGTACACACAATTATTAATATGTAACCTATATGAGGACCTACTGTTTCTCCAATATACTTTCAGGTCTCTTGAAAAAGTATACTAGTTTAAAAAAAAATTATTCTTATACTCCGAAAGATCCTGCACAAGTAGTGGAGAAGGAGGGTATCATATCTTTTCTTAGTTCTTTAATATTATTTTCTTTGGAACACACCCTTTACTTGCAACATACCAATTACCGTTGCTCTATCGTAGAGCTCAAAAGTAAATGTAAAATTTATGGGTGGTAAAATAGGAGGAAAAAGACTCTGTGTCACCGTAAAATTATTCATATGATATAAGAAATCCTGAAAATAAAATGATTTGCACAATTATAAAAAGCCTACAATAAATATTTTGACCATAATTACCTTTTTATAGGGACAGTTTTTTGGCAAATTGCTTTTTCGTTTATACTCCGCAAATATTGGCTGCAGAAATTTATTCGTTGACATCTGCTTAAGAAACATACAACAATTGAAGTTCACATCCACCATATGCATTATTTGTCGTGAATTTACCGGCATAATATCCACTGATATTCGCCCTCTGTGGCCGCTGTTTAAATCACGATTGTACATGATACGGTAACTGACGCCATAAATATTTGTGGACAATTTTACAAATTCACACTCAAATACTTTTACAAATTCTACATAAAGAGGGCAAGTGACATTGGTGATTTGAAGCTCGACGTCTCTACTATCGATATTCTGTAATAATAAATGTTTTCTTTTAAGATTATCTTTGTGTTTCTAACTTTCAATATTTAGCACTTACTTGAATAATATTCAAAATATAGAGAAACTGTATTATTGTAAGTGCTCTCTTTTGCATCATTTTTCTAAACTGGGTGACAAATATGACAGATTTCTTGCCAAGAATGCTATTTGGTTACGGTCAATTAACAATTATCAAAATATTGTTATAATAATCTATAATAATAATGGTAATCAATTTTTTGTTTTGTTTTTGAAAATGACAATATAATTACAATTTCGATCCAGTGTTCCATACATCGAAATAGGTAAATAGTTCGTACTAACTACAGTGCAGACCACAAATGAGTTAATGTTTACTACTTTTCTTTAATTGTTTGTAAGGTAACGCAGTTTTGTTTTATCGAAATTTGCGCATTCACGCTTAAGAACGTTAAAAACTTGGTTTGGGCTAGTAACACACCCTCCAAAGACATCGTACTATGAAAAGAGAAAGCAAAAGAAAAACAAACCCCTCTACACACAGAGAAAAAATGTGATGCATGCCACTATATTTTCAAAGAAAAATATGCATCATAGATACATGGTAACATTCTATCATATCGATGCCCTACTTTCTCAACCTCGTATCTTAAAAAAATACAACTTTTCAGGAGAGATAAAAAACGATTTATCCTTTGATACATCGGTGTTTGGGTAATAGTGTACTTACCCAGTAAACCAATCGTACCGACTTCGTAACGAAATCGTAACAAAATGTCGGACGTATCGTCCGAAATCGTAACGATATCTTAACGAAAGTTGTATGAAGTGGTTGACATAATTTCGGAACAAAATGTCGCAGCGACATCGGATCGATTTCGTTCCGATTTCGTAACGAAATCTGAAGAAAATCCTTAAGAAATTCGGAAAGGAAATTTCTATCCGACATTCGTTCCGAAATCTGAACGAAATCGGTACAAAATCTGAACTATTTCCTCTCCGAAAAATCGTTTAGAAATCGGAACGAAATCTGAACGACTTTGCTTCCGAAATTGTTCAGACGTGTCGGACATCAGACATTTGGTTTGCTGGGTACTTACTTACTTAACTGGCCCATTACAGAACATTTGTTCAATAAGCCGAACTAAGAAAAGATCTCCAACTCTCTCTGTTTAGTGCTTCGCTTTCTGGAATACCGCGCCTTGTCATCTCTTCATCCACTTATTTGCGCCATCTATTCTTTGGCCTGCCAATTCTGCGTGCACCGCGAATTTATATGCCTTTTTAGCGGGTTCATCACCGCTCATTCTTATGATATGGCCTAGCCAACGCAATCGTTGCATCTCGATACACTTATCTATACTGAGGTCGTTGTATAGCAGATACAACTCGTGGTTATACGACGTCGATATTCACCGTCAACGCACATTGGTCCATAGATCTTTCGAAGAATTTTTCTCTCAAACTCACCAAGCTCTGCTTTGTCTGCTTGCGCAAGTACCCAGGCTTCGGAACCATACATCAGCACTAGACTGGTTTTAACTCAAAGGGAAAAATCGATGTCGGATTTTTTTATGCGGTAACCTCATAAACTGTTTAGTTTTGTTAAAAATTAAAATTGTCAAAGTTTGAGCTCAATTGGAATATGTTAACACGTGCCACTGGGGCCTCAAAGTTTCCATGGGCCCTTTATATACCTAAAATTAAAATCTGACCCAATTTTCAAATTTTTTTGTAGGATTACTTGTTTAGCCATTACAAAGAACTGGTAAACAGTTTTCATCGATTGGACAATAAATGTGGTCTGCAGAGTGATTTCTTTAAAATTCACCTTTGGGCCTATACAAATTTGCCGATAGCCTTAGATGCTAGTGCTATTTGTATACCCTCAGAATTTATGCTAATGAGGGTATATACACTTTCATACGGGCAAAATGTGCCTCATCGAAATAATGTTTTTTGGACCCCAAGTATGTTTGGACGAAATGTGTTTCAGATGTGTGTTCCATCCGCCTGTCTGTCTGGCTGGCTGGTGCGCACCGATTCGGTCCAAAATTTGGCTTTCCTAATATTTTGTCCAAACTTAGTTTAAGTTCGAAGATGGATTATATCGGTCCAATCCTTCCGGTACCTCCCCCACAAAAGTTCGAAAATGTTCGGAAAATTTGTACGTACGATAACTTTTGAAGGGAGTAACCGATTTGGTCCATACTTTGCAAATCGTGAAATGTCTACCAGACTTAGATGAGGTTCCAATATGGAATCAATCGGTCCACTCCTTCGGTTACCTCGCACACAAAATTTCGGATAAGTTCAGTTTAGGTCCTTCTCTCGAATCGCTTTGATTTTTGTTGTAGTAACATTAATTCACTGTCCTCTATACGACAGTACAACTTTCATCAGGGGCAAGTGCATACTTCCTGAGAAAATAGCCTGAAAGTTACGAAGAACCCCTATGACACCGTGTGTAGTGGTTGGAGCGCAAAATAACTCTTGAACAGATCTGCCGATTCGGTCCAAAATTTGGCCGTCGTAAAATTTTGTCCAAACTTAGGTTAAGTTCGAAGATAAGCCATATCAGTCTTCTCCTTCAGGTACCTCCCCCCTCAAGAGTTCAAAAATGTTCGGAAAAATTCTGCGCATGATAACTCTTGATGGTAGTGACCGATTTGGTCCATGCTTTACCGATTCCAGTATATCTACCAAATATATATCAGGTTCGAATATGGAATACACCTGTCCACTCCTTCGGGTACCTCGAACACAAAATTTTGGATAAGTTCACTTTAAGAACTGCTCTGGAATCAATTTTATTTTTGTTGAAGCAACTTTCATACACTGCCTCAGTTACGATGGTAAAACTCTTTTCAGGGGCAAGTCCAAACAGCCCGAAGGGTGTAAAAACCCTATGGCACCATATGTATATAGTGGCTGGGGAGCACGATAACTCTCGAACTAACCGGTTTGGTTCAAATTTGGCCATCCTGATATTTTGTCATACTTTCAGTTCGAAGATAAACAATACCGGTCCACAATTCCCTGAATATTTAAAAAATGTGACTTAAAAGGTATCCACTATATTCTTTGAACAAAATTGGTCCTAAATTTGGATCTCCTAATATTTTGTCAAATTTAGTTTTACTTCAAAAAAAGTTCAATATTTGTGTCTAAGTGCAGTTTAAGGTCTCTTCGAAGATCCTTTGGAAATGTATGCCGATGCTTTTCATTTTTGTCCTGCTTACAACGGTCTTATGTTTTCCGTGGACAAGTCAATGCTTCCTGTCATAATGGTCCATAAGTTATACGATGACCCACAGAACTGACTAGTGGTCGTGATATCTATCGAAAAGATATGACTCTCAAAATAAGATCCACTTTTATAATGGACTATGTCGGTTCATTCCTTTAAGTACATCCTCTGCAACACTCTTGAACATTAATCCTAATCCATATTTCGTCGGCAAGTTCAAATGTTCAAAAAAGCCACAAAATAGTAAAAAGACCATAAATACTTTCGATCTGACCGTAGATGAAAGTTTCAATTCACATAGGCTGAGGGTATATCTCTGTCGGCAAAGCCGACTGATCCTCTTTTACTTGTTTTATATAATTCTATTGTAATTTTTTATTATAATAAATATTTGAAATAAAATGAAAAAAACAGCATGAAAGTTGTGAAAAACCCCATGGCACCATATATAGCGGCGGGAGGGCACGATAACTCTCAAATGATCAACCGATTTGGTCCAAATTTGGAATTCGTCAAACCGGTCCACAATATCCGATACTTCTCCGCATTATTGAAAAATGTCACTAAAATGCTTTGCACGATATCTCTTGAACGGGGCAACCAATTTGGTCCAATATTTGGAACTCATAATATTTTGTACAAATGTAGTTTAATTTCTAAAATGACCCATATCGGTCCTTAGGGTATCTCCCTCACAAAATTCAACATTTGTGTCTAAGTGCAGTTTAGGTTCTATTCGAAGGTCCGAGGATAAGTCCATGCTTCCTGGTATGCTGGTCCAAAAGTTATACGATGACCCAGAGAAATGACTAATGGGCGCGATATCTATCGAAAAGATATGACTCCCAAAGTAAGATCGACTTCCATAATGGACTATGTCGGTCCATTCCTTTAATTACCTCCTCCGCAGCACTTTTGAACTTAATCCGAATCTAAATTTTTGTCGGCAATTTTAAAATGTCCAAAAAGGGACACAGAGTTCTGAAAAGACCCTAAATACATTCTATCTGTCCGTAATGAAAGTTACAATTCACATAGGCTGAGGTAGATCTCTGTCGACAAAGCCGACTGATACTTGTTTACTTGTTTTATACCCTACACCACACTGTGGTAAGGGGTATTATGTCTTTGTGCATTTGTATGTAGTATACAAAAGGAAACGAAATAGACCCATACCCAGCCAGCATTTTTTGAAATTTTTAATCAAATTCGAGTCTTTTTGATCCGACTGCACGATTAAAAAGATGGAATATGAGCTCGTTTTCTGATCATAGATGACTCCTTTGTCGGGAGGAAAACGTAACCTCAGGCGACTCTTCTAAACAAATCAGAAATGAGTCTTCCTCTGCATTAGTTTCGAGTCATTTTTGCCCATTTTCTGATGGTATATAAAGTCTTATTCGAGTCGTATTTCAATCATTTATTGGTGTTTTGTTGATTAATTTAGAGTCTTTTTAGAGTCATGTTTATAATCATTTATGAGTCTTTATGGAGTCATTTATGAGTCATTTTATTAGACGAAATAAATTAAAAGAATTTTATTTTTACTCTTTTTTGTTTCTTTCCTTTGTTTTGTTGTCTCTTCTGCTTTGTTATGTCTTTTAATTATCCTTTATGTTGCGCGGTGGTTAATATACTGCTTCTTCATTTCACTTGGCAAAACATGTTGTGTAGTGTTTGTCTGTACCTTTAATATTATACGTTACATTTATATTAAAGTTTTGTAGAAAGTGTATATGAGAATTATTTACAACCAAAAAAAAAAAAATAAAACAAAACAATCAGATTTTAATCACCTAACAGTTCAAAATATGATCAGAAGATACATAATTATAATCACTTTTCAAACACCTGCATGACCCTTTTTTGATTAAGCATTTTTCAATCTTCCAGATGATTAATATGTGACAATAAATAAAAAAAAATGGTCACATTTTAAACACATCAATGATTTATTTGTGATTGCTACACATTTGTTGTTGTATTATAAATTGTACTTTTTTATACCCTCCACCATAGTATGGAGGGTATATTAAGTTTGTCATTCTGTTTGTAACACATCGAACTAATCATTTGCGACACTACAAAGTATATATATTCTTGATCAGGATAAAATTCTAAGACGATCTAGCCATGTCCGTCTGTCCGTCCGTCTGTCCGTCTGTTGTAATCACTCTAGCGTCCGCAATAATTGAGATAGAGTGCTGAAATTTTGCACCCGAGGGTCTTTTTTCTATAGGCAGGTCAAGTTCGAAGATGGACTATATCGGTCCACTCTTTGGTATAGCCCCCATATAACGGTACCTCCGGATTTGAGGTATTTTGACGTTCTTCGCCACATTTGCAGACCGAATTAGCTATAATTTGGCACTTAGGGTTCCTAGTGATCAAGAAACTTATATCCCAAAGGATATGGACATAGATCCATGTTTTGGTATAGTCCCCATATAACGGTACCTCCCGATATTCGGTATTTTGAGAATTTTAGCCACAATTTTTAACCCAACTATCTGCAATTTGACATTTGAGGTTCTCAGTGGTCATGAAACATCTCCACCAAACATCGTCAACATAGGTCCATGTTTTGGTATAGGCCCCATATAACGGTACCTCCCGATTTTCAGTATTTTGAGAATTTTAGCCACAATTTGTAAACGAACTATCTGCAATTTGACATTTGAGGTTCTTAGTGGTCATGAAACAGCTCTACCAAACATCGTCAACATAAGTCCATGTTTTGGTATAGCCCCCATATAACGGTACCTCCCGATTTTCGATATTTTGGGAATTTTAGTTACAATTTTTAACCGAACTAGCTGTAATTTGCCATTTAAGGTTCTCAGTGGTCATGAAACATCCCCACCAAACATCGTCAACATAGGTCCATGTTTTGGTATAGCCCCCATATAACGGTACCTCCCAATTTTCGGTATTTTGAGAATTTTAGCTACAGTTTTTAACCGAAATAGTTGAAGTTCTCAGTGGTCATAAAACATCTCCAAAGAAACATCGTCAACATAGGTCCATGTTTTGGTGTAGCGCCCATATAACGGTATCTCCCGATTTTCGGTATTTTGAGAATTTTAGCTGCAATTTTTAACCGAACTAGCTGTAATGATCGGTATTTTGAGAATTTTAGCTACAATTTTGTCTATTCAAAAATAATCGTCAATATAGGTCCATGTTTTGGTATCCCCCCATATAACTGTACCTCCCGATTTTCGGGATTTTTCAGTGGTCACGAAATTTCTTCACTAAAATTCGTCAACATGGGTCCATTTTTGAGGGTCTACATTGTTTTGATGAAACTACACTCAATTTGACTCTTGAATTTCCCTGCAGCTATAAAACTTTTCCGCAAAAAAATTTAAAGATAGGTTGACTCTTTGATATATCCCCATCGGTGGTACCTTTCACCTAGCTGTACACATTTTTTAGATTAGATTACATAACACTGTGCAACAAAATGGTGGTGAAAGTCTGGGGCACGGAAAATTCCTCTTGGGGAAGATAGGCTTTGTGAGTATTTTATGTACCTCGAAGGACAGATCCGCCGTGAGTAGAACTTACGCGTTATGGCGTGATGAAATTTTTGTTAGAGACCCTGTGGGCCATCAGGAATTAGTTTTATATCTTTGTTCACTGTTGCTTAAGTGCTCTACAAAAACAACAAACAAAGATATAATGCTAATTCATGTTGGCTTAAAGGGTCTCTTGCAAAAACTTCATCACGCCATAACGCGGAAGTTCGACTCACGGCGCATCTGTCCTTCGGGGTTTTAAATATACACACACCAAAGGCTTTCATCTCCAAAAGGAATTATCTCTGCCCCAACATTTGTGTCCACAGTGTAATTTAAGCAATAGTGGAAGACAGTAGGAGTATATCCATTGTCGAAAAGTTGT
The DNA here is from genome assembly GCF_047663935.1 of Musca autumnalis. Lineage (NCBI taxonomy): Eukaryota > Metazoa > Arthropoda > Insecta > Diptera > Muscidae > Musca > Musca autumnalis. Next base: position 84,456 of record NW_027411710.1, read on the forward strand.
TCCACCTAAAATTGTAAAAAAGGACCCTAATTATTCCATTTAAATTAAGACTATTTTATGGTGGAGGGTATGAAAAGTTCGGCCCGGCCGAACTTAACGACTTTTTACTTGTTAATCATTACAGGGAGTCACTTTCGAGTCCCTTTCTGATCATACTAGCGACTTAATCAGTTTTTGATCACCAAAAGGACTCTAAAAAGACTCCGCAATGTGATTTTTGAAAAAACAGTTTTCCAAATGCTATCTGGGTAGTTCCCTTTGGGGATATACATATAATCACTTTCTGAGTCGACTTATGCATGTCCGTCCGTCTGTCCATGTATTTTTGTTCGCAACGTACAGGTCGCATTTTTTGTCCAATTCGGCTGAAAATTTGGGACTACAATTTTGGTGAAAATCGGTTCAGAGTTGGATATAGCTCCCATATATATTTTCGGCCGATTTCGCGTATTTGCTGCACCAAACACGCTATATATGTCCGATGAAATTTGGAATGTGTGACTGAATTCGGTCTGGAAATAAATGTGCCAAATTATATAGAAATCGGTTAAGATTTGGATATAGCTCGCATATATATTTTACATATTCACAGCGGTGTAGGGTATCATATAGTCGGCCCCGCCCGACTTTGATCCTTTCCTTACTGGTTTTAGAATAAGATTTTGTTCTAGTGTGAATAAATAATATATGATGTGATTTTTTTCAACATTTGATAGAACAACACGGGTTTCATTTACAATAAATTAATATTAAAAGCCTAAACATCCACTCGGTTTTGCCCCACACTGTACCTAGTAAAATCTATTCAACTATTTCGATATGTGGCAAATTGTTTCTGATCAAGACCATAATTATAATGTAATTTAGAAAAAAAGATTATTATTATTATAGTTTTTATAACTATATTTGATAAATGTTAATTGACTTTAGGTAAAAAGTCAGCCATCCTCGGCAGAAACGTCGTTAGTTTTTAAAATGATGACAAAGAGAGCAGTTGCACTAATCCATCTTCTCTATATTTTGAATAGAATTCATGTAAGTGTTAAATACTGGTAGAGATAAAAGACATCCTTAAAACAAATCATTTTCATTATTATAGAATATCGATAGTCGAGACATTGTATTTGGAATAACCAATGTTACTTGCACCTATTATACAACATTTATAAAAGTATATGAATGTGAATTCGTAAAATTGTCCACAAATTCTTATGGCATCAGCACCCGTTTAATGCAAAGTCGAGATTTAACGAGAAGTTATAGAGCAAGAATATCAATTGATTTCATGCCTGTGAATTCACGACAAACAATTCATATGGTGGATATCACCTTCAATTGTTGTATGTTTCTTAAGCAGATTTCAACTAATGCATTTTTGAAGCCAATACTTTTGGAGTTTAAACGAAAAACAAATTTGCCCAACAACTGTCCCTATAAAAAGGTAACTGTTGCGATCACAATATTTATGGAATCACTTTTGATTTATTGTTGTCCAAACCACATTTGCAGGATGTCTTATATTCTATGAATAATTTTACATTGACGGAGAATCTTTTTCCTTCCTATTTACCATCGATAAATTTCACATTAACTCTTGATCTCCTAGATAGGACAACTGCCATTGGTATGTTCCAAATAAAGGGATTTGTTGCTCCTAAAGGAAAATAAACATTAAAAAGAATTTAATAAATAACGTCACATTTAAATAAAAATCTTATATTTATTGTCAAATTTAGAATATTTTCATCAGTTGCTTAAAGATACCTTCATGTAAGGCAGTTTTTAGATCCCTGCAAGCAATGACACAATTCTTCCAAAGACAAAACGGGACATACATTTCTAAAAATTTGTTATAAAAAAATAAATGCTAAACTTTCGCTAATTTCTGTGGTAATTCACACGAGACGGAAATTTTAAGGAATTGTGAGATCTTAAGTATATTTTTAGAAAGTGTTTAGAAGGAAGAAAAACATTCCAGCGCTTTCTATATTATTTTGTTTTTGTGATAAAATCAGTATGTATTCCGCTTAAATACTTTCATTTGTTTATAACCTTAATAAATATATCGTTATAGTTGTCATCATTGCAATATATATTTTAAACTTTTAAGTTCAATATCCTCAGGTGAAATTTTAATTACATCGACAAAGCAGAGGGAAAGCAATTGTACAAATTAGCAATTGTACGTCTTGTGTGTACTGATAATACAAAGTTTGCTACGTTGTTTTCATGAAATTTTAATGTGACTAAAGTGAAGGCATACTCTTTTTCTTGTATTTCATGAAAACAAAATATCCAAACATTTAGGACATTCTGTAATTTAGGTTAATTGATATGTTCAAATAAGTTCATGTGAGACTTCTAAATGTTAACGGACGTAAGGAAAGAGAAGACAAATAAGACAACAAAATAATCGTTCTTTCAAAAATTACAAGAAAAATCGGGAAGGGTTTGCAAGAGAAGTAATAACTATTAATTATAATTATACGTAAATGTAAAAACCAAAAATGTTGAATGGGTGAAACTCGGATTCATTGATTGTAAAAATTAAGTGTTTTATGAGGGATCCCATGGGTGACGCACAGTGTTGCCGCTTCCATACAAAAGTGGACAAAAATAGAAGGAGTTTACCTAGGTTAATGAATTTTTGTACAAGTCCTTATAAGGCCATAGGAATGAAAATTTTAAACTTTGGTCCATATCGGTTCAGATTTGGATATAGCCCCCATATATATCTTTCCCCGATTTTGCTATAAATCGGTCAATTTTAATCGAATAGCCTTCAAATTTTATATTGTTTCTTAGGCCCCTGAGTAGTTGCACCGATTTTCATAAAAATCGGTACAGTTTTGGATATAGCGCCCATTTGTGTATATCTTTCCCCGATTTTGCTATAAATCGCTCAATTTTTAATGAATAGCCTTCAAATTTAACATGGGATGTTTCCTCAGGCCACTGTTCAGTTTTACCGATTTTGATTTCGCAAAAATCAGTACAGATTTGGATATAGCCTCCATATATCTTTCACCGATTTTGCTATAAATCTGTAAATTTTTGGAAAATAGCCTTCAAATTTAACATGGGATGTTTTTTAAGCCCTTTTTAAGTTTCACCGATTTTGAAAAAAATCGGGTTAGATTTGGATATAGCTCTTATATATATTTTCGCCCGATTTTATGAATTCGATGCACTAAACACGCAATGTATGTGAGATATTGATTAAATTAGGAAAATATGACGTAATTATTCGTAATTGAGTGACATCGGGCGAAAATATATATGGAAGCCATATTCAAACCTGAACCAATATGGACAAAAGTTGATATTTTTCATTCCTGTGTCCTCATAAGTAAATACTTGTGCAAACATGCATCAACCTAGGTCAACGATAATACTGAACAGGACCTGAGGAACCTCCCATGTTAAATTTGAAGGATATTCATCAAAAATTGGGCGAATTTTAACAAAATCAGGGAAAGATATATATGGGGGCTATATCCAAATCTGAACAGATTTTTACCAAAATCGGCTAACCTATTCAGGGACCTAAGAAAATATCACTTATGAAATTTGAAAGCTATTCGATTAAAATTGACGGAGTTATAGCAAAATCGGGGAACGATATATATGAGGGCTATATCCAAATCTGAACCGATTTTTGTGAAAATCGGTGTAGCTATTCAGGGGCCTAAGAAAATAACGCATATTAAATTTCAAGGCTATTCGATCAAAATTGAACAAGTTGTAGCAAAATCGGAAAAAGATATATATGGGGGCTATATATAATCTGAACCGATATATCTCAGAAGGTTGCAGGGATGGGCAGAATGTTTTTACACATTTCACTTCGGAAGAGATGTCCAATTAACGGAAATCAAGAGCCAAGGTGGCAATAGGTGGCAATCAAAAGATATACTCTACGAAATATTAAGAATTTATACATTTTTTGATCAAGTTTAAATTTTTTGTTCTTGATAACGGTACTTTGCTCATGTGCAGTTGATGTCAACTTTTTGTACTAAATTTTTTTTATTTATATCCCACCCACCAAATCCACATCCAAAACTTTTAATATTATCAACAAACTTTTCAAAAAATTTTATTTTAAATGTCGTCTATTTTCATATGATTATCGCTTTAAATTATCTGGGAAATATTTTTCATATTTTCATATTTTATTTATAACTTCATTATGGATGCAGATATCGACAAATTTCGTTCAGTTTCGTTGTATCGGATGTGTTTACTGTAAGAAAAAAACATAAACATATGTAAAAGTTAACATCACATTTTTTGATTTTTGTCCACGCGGCAACACTGTGTGACGTAGGGGATGAAAGATAACAAGGAACGGTCATGACCGGCCTTAACAGGCAAAGTTCAAGATATATCTTGGTTCCTCTCTCATCTCAAGTACACACTGACCTCTTCGGGGTAGCTGCCTTTAACACCCCTTAAAGGTAGCGAGCTAACATGTGCCGCGCGTTCACCCATAAGAACATTAAAAACTTGCGTTTGGGCGTCGCGTTAGTAACCCTCTCCTATAAAAAAAGGAGCCTACTATGAAAAAACGAAAGAAAGGAAAAACAAATCCTTCTAACCCCGCAAACATTTTAATGACCATGATCGAATCTGCACCTGGAATGTTCGCACTCTTTATAGAGAAGGTGCAGTTAACGCATTGGCAGATTTACTTGAAAAGTACAAGGCAGACATTACTGCCATACAGGAAATACGATGGAACGGGAAAGGCGTCACAACAACACCTAAAGGTGACGCACTGTATTCTAGCTGCCATGACACATAGCATGAGTTTGGTTGCGGATTTGTAGTTGGTCGGAGGCTAAAGCATCTGGTTTCCAGCTTCACCCCAGTGAATGAAAGGCTCGTTGCAATTCGATTAAAAGCAAAATTCTTCAACATCAACTTTATTTGCGCTCATGCTCCCACTGAAGACAAGGACGAACAGACCAAAGATATATTTTACAAGCGCTTAGAAGAAACTTATGACCGTTGCCCCGTCCATGACATTAAATGGTAAAAATGGTAAAAGAGAAAACTGTCAAAATTGCTCTCCCATGAACAGTTTTACCAGAAAAGTAAAGGAACGAAAATATGGTAGATGTGGTAGCAATGTCAAAAAGAAACATAAAAATTCAAATTTCTTCTTTTATTTCACAGTTTTTAATTTTGTTTTGTCAGCGTTCGCCTTTTTCTTCTGTTTTTTGTTCATTTTTGTTCTTCATTGCAAATAATCGTCAAAAAATATCGAAAAAACAATTCTGCCATTTTTTTAACTGAAGAAATTCGTCTGGTAGCCTGTGGAGAACAGAAAGGTATTTTTGCTCTCTCTCACTCTCTTAAAAACGGCTTCCAGTTTTACCAGTTTTTGATGTTAAGGAACGCTTTGCAGGTTAAAAATGGTAAATTCAGGTAAGTAAAGGAACACAACTAAAATTATACAAGGTGATTTTAATTGGAAAATATTGCAAAGGAGAATATGTTTGGCCCAACAGTCGGAAAATTCAGTCTCCACGGCGAATCATCTGGCAATGGTATGAATCCCACAACGGCCGGTTCTATGTACCGGATTGACCCAAGGAACCATCTTCTCAGCCAGGGGCCGTCACCTCAGTAACTACTTGTTCGTGTTCGTCTTTATTTTTATTTTGGGAGCGGCATGTCCCGGAATGCCTCCACCGGATTCTTTTGGTCCGTGCCGGGATTGAGAGTAACCCCGGGCCATGGTTCTTCACCGTTTGTCAACGTCTCATCCACCATAGGTCGGTGTCAATGAGATGCAACGGGTGCCAAGGATGGGTGCATTTCAGAAACTGTTCAGGCCTCACCTACCTGAGGGAGTATTACGACAGGGTTTATGTTCCCTCGTGCTGCGCCAATATAAACCCCAGTGAGTCTTCATCATCAACATCATCGGATTATGAAACTCCCCCGCAATCTCCCAGACAGCAGTATCAGCAGCAGCCGTTAACACCGCGTATTGCTGTCCCAGTTCCTGAGGATGTAACATTCTTGCAGTTTAACTGCGATGGTCTTCGAATCAAAATCAATGAGATCGTGGACTTTATGAGTCGGAGAAATATCATGGTCGCGGCGATCCAGGAAACGAAGCTGAGCAACAACTGCAGTCTTCGGAGTTGTGATGGAGAGGAAGTTCCGAGACATCATCACTGCTGCAGCCGCTCGCTTTATCCCTGCTGGTCGAATACATGAAATAAGACCAAATTTCCCAGCAGAGGCGACGGGATTAGCTAATAAGCGTGATGAGCTTCGCCGTACGAACCCTAACGACCCCAGAGTCAGGGAACTGACAATGGAATTCAATAGATTAGTCAGTGAACACAAGCGTGGCTGTGACAGATCCGAAGAGGTGCGCTGGCTATTTCTGCCGACAATTTATCGAGCACCCCGATAGCGACAGGGCGAAGAGAAGTGTTTTGCGTCGTTTGCGATCTCTTCCAGCCGAAGAAGAACCGCCACAATTTACGACGGATGATGTTGCAGATGTTTTCTGAGGCGCGAAGTCATCCAAAGCGCTTGGACCTGACGGAATTTCTATGGTGATGCTAAAACAGCTGAATGGCCCAGGAGTCGAGTATTTAAGTAAGGTCCTCAGCTTATCGCTAGCCACCCTAATAGTTCCCGATGCCTGGAAGATGGCAGGGTGGTCCCGCTGCTGAAACCTGGCAAAGATGCCAGTAAAGGTGAGTCGTACAGGCCGATTTCACTTCTATCACCAGTAGCAAAGATACTCGAGGCATTATTCCTCCCCAGCATCAGAACGTGTTATCCAGTTGCAGATCATCAACACGGGTTCCGGAAGCAGCACAGTACCACAACAGCACTGCACGCCATTTCCACATATATTGGCCGAGGGCTCAACCAGGACAAACCATGTCACAGAACAGTGATGGTAGCATTGGATCTGACCAAATCGTTTGATACGGTCAGCCATGCTAGGCTGTTCGAGGATATCGAGAATACTACCCTCCGGCCTTGTCTGAAACGCTGGGTCATCAACTATTTGTGTGGTCGCCAGTCATACGTGGAATTCAGAGACAGGAAGTCCAAACCCCGTAGAGTGAAGGAGGGAGTTCCCCAAGGAGGGGTGATATCTCCGGAACTGTTTAACCTCTACCTCTCTGCAATTCCACGCCCTCCCGACGGCATTGAGTTAATTACGTACGCGGATGATTGTACACTCATGGCTTCAGGTCCCACTATCGGTAACGTTTGTGAAAGGCTAAATGCCTATCTCATTGATCTTGTAGATTTTTTCCACGCGAGGAATATGAAAATATCCACCACTAAGTCAACAGCCACACTGTTCACCACATGGACGGCGCAAATGAAGCTCCCACTGAATGTGCAGGTCGACGGTGCAACTTTTCCGACCACAAACTACCCCAAAGTCCTAGGGGTCACATTCGATAGCATGTATAAGTCGTCCCAGCATACTACAGTTATCTGCGATAAGCTGAGAAACAGGAGCAAGGTCCTCAAGTTTCTAGCCGGCAGCACTTGGGGTGCGGATAAAGAAACCTTGTTAACCACATACAACGCGATAGGCCGGTCTGTGGTAAGCTATGCGGCGCCAGCGTGGTTTGCTTACGTAAGTGATACGCAATGGGATAAACTACAAATCTGTCAGAATGATGCCCTGAGAACAGCTACAGGGTGTCACCTCATGTCTGCAGTGGACCATTTACATGAGGAGACAAAGATCCTTGCTGTGAGTCGTCACAACAAGATGTTGACGATGCAGTACTTGCTTGGATGCTATAGGCAAGACCACCCAAATCACCATCTGGTGGATATGCCTGAACCCCCCAGGCGAGTTAGGGAGGATTATAGAGATCTAGAGAGAGAGAGGTCCAGAGATATAAAAGGGAACCTCTAGATCAACGTGCATACCAGGCAGGTTTAAGAGACATTCATACTGATGCGGTTGCAGAGGCTCTGGCAGCCTACAGTGTGAATATAGTCCTCGAAGATCATCCACCACCCGTGGCAGCGGAAGAACAGCAGCTGCCAAGACAAACGTGAGTCGTGTTGGCGCAACTTAGATCTGGTTGGTGCAGCCGCCTTAATTCTTACTGGGCCAGGATTGATGGCACGCGGAATATCTGCCCAGCATGTGGCACCGGTCCGCATACTACGCAGCACCTGTTTAACTGCCCAGCCAACCCGACTGACTTAACTCCTCTCTCTCTTTGGACTAATCCAATTCAGGTGGCGTCCTTTCTGAGCTGGGAGCTGGAGGCAGAGCCAAATCAATAAAATAAAGATTTACATGTACTTGTAGAAGCTGCTACAACAACAACAATGGTATGAGGCTGATAGATTTTACAGCTGCAAAAAACATGGTAGTTAGCAGTACCAGATTTAATAATCTCGATATTCGTAAGGGCACCTGGCTGTCCCAGATCAAAGAACAAGAAATCAAATTGATCACGTTGTGATAGATGGACGATTGCATCAAGCGTGGATGTACGATCGTTTCGAGGTGCAAACATAGACTCGGACCACTACCTTGTTGCAGAAAAGGTACGTACCAGATTAAACGTTGCAAACACAGTGAGAACAGACATGACACGGAAGTTGGACATCGGTAAGCTGCAATCACAACAGATAGCCCACAGCATAATCCACACAACTGGCCCAATTGCTTAATCAAAGTACTCCTCGTCCTGATAACATATCAGGACAATGGCAAAATAGTGCCCACTCCATGCAAACAGCCCCAAAATCAGTACTTGGATATTAGACCTCCACCAAGGAATCCATGATATGACCAGGAGTGTCGTGCTGCTACCGAAGAGAAAAATGCGGCGTATAGGGCTACTTTACAATCAGTAGCAACGTGTAGGGTACCAGAGAGGTATCGGGAGAAAAGGAGAGGGGAGGAACGTCTATTCCGCAGGAAAAAGAGAGAGATGGAAAAGTGGAAGCGTGAAAAAATCGTGATGTACAGGAGACAGAATGAAGTTCGAAAATTCTACCGAAGAATGAAGCATCAAACTGATGGCTTTGGTACAGGCACCTCCTCCTGTAGAGACCAGCAAGGTAATTTGGTAACTAATACAGATAGTGTGCTAACGATATGGAAAGAGCATTTTTCCCAAAATGTTGGTATCCAATAGTGGCGAAATCGACGAAAATACCACAGATCCAATCCCAGAAGATGGTATTGAATGTATACCACCCGGGCAAGATGAGGTAAAGACAGCAATAAACCGACTGAAGAATAATATGACAGCAGGAGTTGATGGCTTACCAGCCGAGCTGTTTAAAAACGGAGGCGACACGCTGATAAGGTGTATGCATCAGCTAGTTAGCTCTATCTGACAGGAAGAACGCGTACCCGACGATTGGAACCTGAGCATCCTGTGTCCCGTCCATAAGAAAGGAGATAAGACTTTATGCTCCAACTGTAGGCCATAAGTCTTCTCCCTATCGCCTACAAGATAGTGTCAGGGATATTGTGCGAACGACTAAAGCCCATGGTCAACGAAATAATTGGAGCTTACCAATGCGGCTTTATACCTGGCAAGTCCACCATCGACCACCATTGTTGATTATAAAGCAGCCTTCGACATCCCGCTATGAACCTCTCCGAAAAGTTTTGTACCAAAAGAGGTTTCAGGCAAAGAGACAGCCTTTCGTGTGATCTTTTCAACATCCTGCTAGAAAAGGTTATACGAGAGGCAAACGTCAAACGAAGTGGCACAATATACATGTTACCTGCTTATGCTGGTGATATAGACATCATGGGAGGAGAATCTGCTAAATTGGGTCTGGCGGTAAACGGCGAAAAGACCAAGCTGATGGCGTCGATGCGCAATGCGTCCATTGAGATCGGACCAACTGTTAAAGTTGGTTCCTATAATTTTGAGGTAGTAAAAGACTTCGTATACCTCGGCACCCCCGTAAACACAACAACCGACATCAGTTTTGAAATAAAAAGGAAGAATTCAAGGTTTACTTATACCATGGAAGAATTGTATTGGCCGACAGATGCTACTTTAGCTTAAGTAAACACTTTAAAAACAAAGCCGCAACTCGTCAAACAAAAATAACGCTTTACAAACCACTGATACTACCCGTGCTGATGTATGGTTCCGAAGCCTTTGTACTTTCGCAAGCAGACACGGCAGCGCTTGGCGTGTTTGAGAGAAAAATTCTTCGAAAGATCTGCCGACCAACCTGCGTTAACGGTGAATATCTACGTCCCATGAACCACGAACTGTTCAGCTGTTATAGAGATGCAGCGATTTTGTTGGCTAGGCCATATCATAAGGATGAGCGATGATGAACCCGCTAAAAAGTCGTATAAATTCGGGCCGCATGGCGATGCACGCAGAATTGACAGGCCAAGAAATATATGGCGCAAACAAGAAGTGGATGAAGATATGACAAATCGCGGTATTCCAGAAAGCGAAGCACTAAACAGACAGAATTGGAGATCTTTTCTTAGTTCGGGTTATGGAACAAATGTTCTGCAATGGGTCAGCTAAGTAAGAGGGATCCCATAATGTCGACCGTTAAAATTAATTTTCGTGGAAGCTGTTTTGGCATCAATGTAGAAAAATGGGTTGAAGCCAACAAGTTTTTTTTATGTTCCCTTCCGATTTCTGGCTTAACTGTACATTTTATAGACCTATGCCCAAAAAATTACAGAATACTCCATGGGCAACATGATACTGGTTTATGATTTTTCGATATTTCCACTGCATCCACCTAAAATTTATGCTGACATTTTGAAGCCGGAATTTCGTTTTTTTTTTAATTTTTTAACAATCCTGACGCGCAACAAGATGATCTTGATTTTACGTCGTTTAATGTATTTCTCATGAGTGTGCTCCTTACAGTATCCTAGTAATTGGAGTCTAAAGGTCAAAATTTGATGCGTGAATTTTCTTAAAAGTTTATTTTTTTTCGTGTAAATCTTACAAACGTCATTCAAGATTAAAATTAAATTTATTGAGCCTTTCAAATAATCGATAAAAAAATTGTACAGAGTTTTTCCAATATCTAGAGATACTTACGATTATAATGTATGATCGAATTTTCAATATTTGTTTGTGTTCAGCACCATGCTTTTACGTATACATATATGAGAAAAACAACTACAATTTGGGGGTGTAAAATTTAGAATTCCTTGCTCCCGGGAATACATTTGTTTGGAGTGTTAATAACTCAGTTAAACATATAAACTAATTTAAAAAAAATATAAATAAAAATAAAAAACAAGTAAAAGTATCAGCCGATGTAAATGAAAACTTTCATCCGATCTTCAAATTTTTTTTTTTCAAACAAATGTTTTATCGATTGGACCATAAATGCGGATTTTAGAGAATTTTCGTGAAAATACACCTATAAAAAATAATAACATTTCTTACATATTTACATATAAACATTTCAAAATATATAAATTAAAATTGAAATATTGAATTAAGAATCATATACCATTTTGTTTTCCTATCATAGCTTATGATTAAATTTCGTTCTGCAAACGCATTGTTACTTGTTCAATAACCTTAGTCGTAATGAAAACAAGTCAACTATAAATTACATGACTCCTGAAAATCTTGACCGTATGATGAATGGAATATTGAAAAGAAACAAATGACTGTCGACACCATAACAACTTCCCATCTCTCTTCCCCTTGTGTAGTAAATCAACATCCATATAAATAAACTTCAACAACAGTTTAATATGTACATAATTGAATGAACAAACAATACGTATTAATATTTAAAATTCAATCAACACTCAAAAACAATGAGCAAAACAAAGCAACAATATTAACAAAAAAAGAACTCCGCTTACACATGCACACTTAATGCTAAAGTCCTTAACAATAGTCCTCGCCAGCCACACACCACCACCAACCAACTTCTTTTCAACATGAAGACACACACCCTCACGGCCAGCTTCAACACATGTTTACTTAGCATTCAGCAATAAAAGAGGCGCAAAATAAAATAATGACCAAAATGAGATGAAGCGGCTTTAAGCAATTATTTCCAGTCGGCAAGCCAACAACATCCATCCTAGCAACCAGCCAGTCTGCCAAACCATCCCAGCCAAGCCATTTAAGAACAAAAAAAAAAAAAAAAGTAACTGCAGAATAACAAAAACAACACAATGACGAAGCAGCGTAAAACAAACTTGGTACAAAATACATACAACAATCATAAAGCATAAAACAAAACAAATTCACACATAATGTATGATAGCCGACAATAACAATGAACTTAATATTTTCTGCTCGCTAAGGTTCAGGCACAGACACAGTTCAGCGAAAAAAAGGAAGCAATCAAAAGCTTTCCTTTTGTCACGATAACGAAGAAACAATTAAGCTAATATCAGGATAACATGGTTTTATTGCAAAGCTTTTACAGAAAACTGCAAAAATGTACGGAGAGCCAGATGGCTCTCTCGCTCTCTCTTTCAATTTGTAGTTAAAATATAAAATACAGAAATGAAATTAAATACATGTTCATATATAAAATTTAACTAGAGACCGCTATTATGAAGAGAAATTTTCTTGGGATGATTGTAGTATCTCATAACAGAATGCTCTTACCGAGAGATGTGAATAAGAAAATTCACAGAATTCAATAGAGTTGTAGGAAGGACCGAGAACCAACCTACCTTAACAAGTAAGAAAAAGAATGAACGGCGGGACCAATCTACTATAGTTTTAATGCCGTACTCCGAAACCAACGTGGCAAGCAAACGTTAGTGATTTTTGTACAATAAGGACGCTGCTGTGGTGGCACCCCAACTGGACCGCTATTGACAGCACGAGGTCCAACACATGGCCAGCATGAGAATTAATAAATAATAATAATAGTTCCACAAACATCCCTGAAGGGACGGGGGGCGACTTCTCTCTTTCGTATTTCACAACTGATGTTGTTGGGTGACGTAGGGGATGGAAGATACCAAGGAACGGTCCTGACCGTCCTCAACATGGTAAAGCCCAGGATTTATCTTGGTCCCTCTTTCATCTCAAGTGGACACTGACCTCCCCGTGGTGTCACATGTGCCGCGCGTTTACCCATAAGAACGTTAAAAATTTGGGTTAGGGCGTCGGGTTAGTAACCCTCCCCTAGAAAAAACAGCCTACTACGAAAAAAACAAAAGAAAAGAAAAACAAACCCCTCTAAAGTTGACGAACCCCGCAAACGTTTTAAGGACCATGATCTGCGAATCTGCACCTGGAACGTTCGCACTCTTTATAGAGAAGGTGCTTGAAAAGTACAAGGCCGATACTACTGCCATACAGGGAACACGATGGATTGGGAAAGGCGTCACAACAACACCTAAAGGTGACGCACTGTATTATAGCTGCTATGACGTAAAGCATGAGTTTGGTTGCGGGTTTGTAGTTGGTCGGAGGTTAAAACATCTGAAAGACTGGCTGCAATTCGATTATAAGCAAAATTCTTCAACATCAGCTTTATTTGCGCTCATGCTCCAACTGAAGACAAGGACGAAGAGATCTTTGGTCTTTTACGAGCGCTTAGAACAAACTTATGACAGTTGCCCTGCCCATGACATTAAAATTATTCCAGGCGATTTTAATGCCAAAATTGGAAAGGAGAATATCTCCGGCCCAACAGTCGGGAAATTCAGTCTCCACAGTAAAACATCTGACAATGGTATGAGGCTGATAGACTTTGCAGCTGCAAAAAACATGGTACTTAGCAGTACCAGATTTAAGCATCTCGATATTCATAAGGGCACCTGGCTGTCTCCAGATTAAAGAACAAGTAATCAAATTGATCATGTTGTGATAGATGGAAGACATTCATCGAGCGTGTTGGATGTACGTTCGAGAAAACATAGATTCGGACCACTACCTTGTTGCAGCAAAGGTACGTACCCGTCTAAACGTTGCAAATAAAGCACAAACTGATACTACGCGGAAGTTGGACATCGGTAAGCTGCAAACACAACAGATAGTTACAGCATATTCCATTCAATTAGCCCAATTGGTTAATGAAAGCACATATCAGCACAATGGCAAAATATTACCCACTCCATGCAAACAGCCGCAAAATCCATACTTGGATACCAGAGACCTCCAGCAAGGAGTCCATGGTATGACCCGGAGTGTCGTGCTGCTACCGAAGAGAAAAATGCGGCATATGGGGCCTACTCTACAATCAGTAGCAACGCGTAGTGCACGAGGAGGTATCGGGAGAAAAGGAGAAAAGTCTTTTCCGCAGGAAAAAGAGAGAAATGGAAAGACGGGAGTGTGAAAAAATCGAGATGTACAGGAGCCAGAATGAAGTCCGAAAGTTCTACCAAAGAGTGAAACATCAAACTGATGGATTTGGTACAGGCACATCCTCCTGAAGAGACCAGCAAGGTAAACTGATACAGATAGTTTGCTCAGTATATGGAAAGAACATTTCTCCAAACTGTTGGTATCCGATAGTAGCGAAGACGGCGAAGATACCACAGATCCAATCCCAGAAGATGGTATTGAATGTATACCGCCCAGCCAAGATGAGGTAAAGCCAGCAATAAGTCGGCTGAAGAATAATAAGGTAGCAGGAGCCGATGGCTTACCAGCCGAGCTGTTAAAAACCGGAAGCGACACGCGGATAAGGTGTATTCATCAGCTAGTTAGCACCATTTGGCAGGAAGAACGAGTACCCGACGATTGGAACCTGCGCATTATGTGTCCCGTCCACAAGGAAGGAGATAAGACTGTATGCTCTAACTGTAGGGGCATAGGTCTTCTCCCTATTGCCTACAAGATAGTGTCAGGGATAATGTGCGAACGACTAAAGCCTATGGTCAATGAAATAATTGGGCCATACCAATGCGGCTTTAGACCTGGCAAATCCGCCATTGACCTGATATTTACCCTGCGACAAATCCTGGAGAAGACCCAAGAGATGCAGATCGACACTTACCACCTTTTTATTGATTACAAAGCAGCCTTCGACAGCCCCCGGCTTTGTAGAATGACATTAACTGATACTCGATCGTCAGTTAAAATAGGAAAGAACCTCTCCGAAGAGTTTGGTAGCAAAAGAGGTTTCAGACAAGGTGATGGCCTCTCGTGTGATCTTTTCAACATTCTGCTGGAAAAGGTTATACGAGATGCGAAGGTGAAAAGAAGTGGCACAATATATACAAACAGCCATATGTTGCTTGCTTATGCCGATGACATTGACATCATAGGTCGATCGGTAATGGAAGTAACTGATACCTTTGAAAAAGTCGAAAGGGAATCTGATAAAGTGAGTCTGGCGGTAAACGGCGAGAAGACAAAGTTAATCGTGTCATCGCGCAATGCGTCCGTAGAGTTCGGACCAACTGTTCTTATAATTTTAAGGTAGTAAGGGACTTCGTCTACCTCGGGACCGCCGTAAACACAACCAACAACACATCCTAATGTATTTACCAGATATAGATCAGGCTCGAAGATGGTCTATATTTGTCCACTCCTTTACACAAAAATTCGAATCAATTTGATTTTTGTTAAAGCAACTTGAATTTGCTGCCTCAATTACGACGGTAAAAGTTTTTTCAGGGACAAGTCCATACCTCTTGAAAGCATACCCCGAAAGGTGTAAAAACCCCATATGGCACTGTATGGCACCGATACGGTCCAAAACTTGGCCTTCGTCATGTTTTGTCCAAACTTAGTTTCAGTTCGAAAATGAGCAATACCGGTCCAGAAATTGCGGTTCATCCTCCCAATATTTAAAAATTTCACTAAAATGGCATGCACGATATCTCGGGACAACCAATTTGGATTTCCTAATATTTTGTCCAAATTTAATTTACCTTCTAAAATGGCCCATATCGGTACTCTCCTTAGGGTACTTCCCCCACAAAAGTTCAGCTATTATGTCTAAGTGCAGTTTAGGGTCTGTTCGAAGATCCTTTGGAAATTTAAACCGATTATGTTCGTTGTGGTCCTGTTTACAGCGATATTATGTTTTCCGTGAACAAGTTCATGCTTATTAGCATACTGGCCCAAAAGTTATACGTTGACCCACTGAAATGACTAGTGGGCGCGATATCTATGGAGAAGATATGGCTTCCAAAATAAGATCCACTTCCATAATGGACTATGTCGGTCAATTCCTGTAAGTACCTCCTCCGCAATAATTTTGAACTTTAATCCTAATCCACATATTTGTCGGCAAGTTCAAATGTCCAAAAGGGGTTACAAAATTCTGAAAAGAACCTAAATACATGCGATCTGTCCGCAGAAGAAAGTTTTAATTCACATAGGCTGAAGGTATATCTCTGTCGCCAAAGCCGACTGATACTTTTTTATTTGTTTTGTTTTGAAATACCTTTAGGTAAAGTATTAATGTTGTTGGCGTTTTTTGCTTTTTTTGCTGATTCCGGCCCCCAATATTTATCCGATCATCGCAAATACGCTTATATTGGTATTCATAAAGGTGGACCTTCGACCATTATGTTGATGTATTACAACTTATAAACCCTCCCCGCATAGTGGGTTACAGGCTACAAAAACTAACACGGTAACACTCCAATGCTTCTCTCTACCTTTTTTTTGTGTGACCGACTCTTATTTGAATCTCTCTTAAATTCACTGAGTGTTACTTTTTAGTGTCAGATATGACAGTTTTTGTTTTACAACATTTAGTCCGCGTTACATGAATGGCACACTGTCATGTAAACAACAAATAAAACAACAACAATACTACGGTTAATTTTACTCTATGGTTTACAGCATGTACTGTGAAAAAAATATTTATGTATGTACATATTTATATGTATTATTTTTATATTATTATAAATATATTTTAATATATAAAATATTTTTACTTACAGAATTATGCTTCAAAATATGTGGAAATGTAGACGGAAACTATGAAGGTGAGTACCAATTTAGTTTTCATCTTCTATATATGTATAAAAAAGAGTTGAGTGATGATGACTGACAGATCTACACCGCCCAGACGATACAACTGAAGCTAGAATTTTGAAATTTTCGGTGGTGGTTAGTCATGGGCCGAAGGTGTTCGATAAGGCTGGGTTTTTGGAAATCCGTCCTAAAAAGGTGCGAAAAATACTAAAATGTACTAAAAATGGTGTAATTTGTGTGGCTGACCCACTAATAATCAACGCCCAGACGGGTGCGAAAAATACTAAAATGTTCTAAAAATGGGTGCGAAATGTACTAAATATGGTACCATTTGTATTTGGCGAACCAGTAGAGCTAGAATTCTCAAATTTGGAATAAGCGTCATCGATGGAATATAGGATATACATTAGGGTTATAACTTTTTGCACTTTTTTGCAAATATAAAAAATACCACCACATAGCCGTGTAGAGCATGGAAAACTATTATGAAATACGGCGTCAATTTTTCTCTATCGCGAAAAAAGTTGCCGCACCAAATGCATTTTTTAATTTTAGCTGTTATGGCAACATATTTGCTTTTAAATAAAATTTTTATTTTTTTGTAATCTAATTTAAAATCATTATCAAAGCGTTCTGGGCCAATTTGTTCTCAAATCGCGTCATTCCGGAGCATTTTAGGAATTTTTGACACTATTGCAATTTTTGTTTTTCTTTATAAACTCGTGAATTTTCTGTTTATATTTATTGTACCTATTGGACAAGAGAATATGGTGTCATTTGCAACAAATTCGCGAAAGTTACAGACAGTTTTTAATGACTTTGCCTGTGAGAATTGTATTTTTTCTATGAATATTTATTCAAACAAAGAAAATTTAAAATTATAAGTAGAAAAAATATCAAAAGGGTTTTAGTAATTACAGTCGGCGCGGAAACTTTTTTCACCGAATCGATCTTAGAAACGCGTTTTCATTATTAGGACAAAATTCCCCACGTGGTGCTGGTGTTGTATTTTTGTAAAAAACATATACGATTCTCACAGGCAAAGTCAACAAAAACAGCCTGTAACTTTCGTGACTTCGTTGCAAATGACCCCATATTCTTTTGTCCGGTAGGTACAAAAAATATAAACATAAAATTCACGAGTTTATAAAGAAAAAGCAAAAATTGTAATAGTATGAAAAGTTCCTAATATGCTCCGGAATGGCGCGATTTGAAAACAAATTGGTCCAGAACGCTTTGATAATGATTTTAAATTAGATTACAAAAAAATAAAAAATTTAATTAAAAGCAAATATGTTGTCATAACAGCTAAAATTAAAAAATGCATTACTGAACTTCAATGCATTTGGTGCGGAAACTTTTTTCGCGATAGAGAAAAATTGACGCCGTATTTCAAAATAGTTTTCCATGCTCTACACGGCTATGTGGTGGTATTTTTTTGGTTATAGCCCTAATATACATACCGAACGGTATAAGTGTACCAAAAATACTAAAATGTACTAAATAGAGCTAAAATCTTGAAATTTAGAATGAGAATCAAAGTTGAGAAGTAGGTAGGAGGTGGTTTTGTAAATGTGTACTCATGTATACGAAAAGTACTAAATGATACTAAATTTGGCAACCCAGCAAAAAGTTTGCCTCCAAAGAGGCAGTTAAATGATATGTACAAGTGATCTGGAAGTGCATCAAATTATGCATTTTCACTCATGATTTTTACAAGAGCGTGACTACTGAAAGAGGCACTCCATTGCACTGCATTTTAACTGACCCTTTGTCACTGCATTTTAACTGACCCTCTGGCACTACATTTTAACTGACCCTTTGGCACTGCATTTTAACTGACCCTTTGGCACGGCATTTTAACTGACCCTTTGGCATTGCATTTTAACTAACCCTTTGGGGTAGAATAGGAGGCAGTCCAAAGCACGTGTTTTGATACAGGCATTCTGCGGAAATTGTGCAAGCCATTACAAAATATGCCAGAACAAATAAAATGCATTTATTATTTGTGTAAAACAAAAATATTAAGAACTTTATTACATTAACACAAATTATGAAAATTCTCAATTGAATCAATCGCAAACATGCGTGTTTCCTGCGCCCTCCATTTGTTCCAAGCTGTACTGTTTTTACTTCATTTGCTAAATGGGTTGCCTTCCCATCACCAGTTAAGATTTCGACATGTACTCCAACAGCACAACATTCGGAAATTTTCTTCTCGTGAGTTACCGGAAAAATGTTCACAAATTAAATATTATTTAGTTTGTATTAACAAATGTCTGGAAATGTTAACACGCTTATCTCTTTTTGGAAAATGTAGAGATGTACAAACTGATTTATGTACATGTAGGGATCTCTAACAACTGCTAATAAAATGTAGCCAACGGAGTGCCTTTTTCACGACTCCGTTTGGACTGCATCCGAATGCTGTTAAATTGTGAGGAATTGGAGTGCCTTTTTCACGACTCCGCTGAACTGCATCAGGATGTCGTTGAAATGTGACAAGTGGATGTGATTCTTTGGATTGCATCCAAATGCGGTTAAAATGTGAGGACTGGAGTGCCTTTTTCACGACTCCGGTTGAACTGCATCAAAACATGCCGTGACAGAACTAGTCCACATTGCACTACTTCCAATTTATTTTGCTGGGAAAATTTTGATTTGGGTGAACGGATAGAGTTCGAATCCTGAAATTTGGAAATAAGATTACTGTTGGTGTATAGGATTGAGGAAGTTTTGAAAATTCGTACTTATGGGTACAAAAAGTAATAAATGGTATTCAATTTAGTACAATTTTGATTTGGGTGACCGGATAGAGCTGGAATGCTGAAATTTGGAATAAAGATTACTGTTGGAGTGTAGGACTGAGGTAGTTTTGAAAATTCGTACTTATGTTTTCGAAAAGTGCTAAACGGTACTAAATTTGGTTTAATTTAGATTTGGGCAAGCGGATAGAGTTGGACTGCTGAAATTTGAAATTAAGATAACTGTTGAAGTGCAGGATTCACGTATTTTTACAAATTGGTAGTAATGGGATTTGACTGAATGGGTACGAAAAGTACTAAGTGGTACTAAATTTGGTACAATTTGGATGTGGGTGAACCGATAGAGTTGGAAAGCTAAAATTTGGAATTATGATTACTGTTGGATTGTAGGATACAGATATGGAGTTTTGGAAAGTAGTATCTATGTGTTTGAAAAGTACTAATGGTACTAAATTTTGTACTAAAATAGATTTGAATGAACTGATAGAACTAGAATCCTGAAATATGAAACTAAGATTAATGTTCGAGTATAGGATTGCAATAGAACGCTAGGTATTGGAAGGTACGGTTCCCATTCCCGGGATCCCATTTTCAGTACTAGAAGTTATTTTGATAAAACAAAGATTTCAGTCCAATTTTTGCAACCTACATCAAGTGATTCGACGGTTAAAGAGTTTTTACCCAACTTTGGGTAAATATAAGAAAACGTGGACCTACGTTGACAAGTTTGTGCAAGGATATATTATACTCCTTGAGGATTCAAACAAAAACATTGTTCCACAACATCCCATACGGGACAAGGGAGACTTCTCTCATATCAATGAGTGCACCCCGATTCATATTTAGCTCAATGATATGGGACCTACTGTTTATCGCCGAGTCTGAACGGCGTGTCTTAAGACACCACTTATGGAGAAGTTTTTCAAGGCTGATATACTCAGGAAATGCCGCCAACATTACTGAGGGGTATTTTGCCACCGTTGAAAAATGTTTGATGTTGCTTGGCCGGGGAATCGAACCCCCGACCTTCTGCGTGCAAGTCGGGCGTGCATACCATTGCACCACGGTGGCACCCCTCCTTGAGGATTCACTGCGTCATAAGATTGAACGATTATGAACCCGCTAAAAAGGCATATAAACATGTCCCACATGGTGGTGCACTCACAACTGGCAGGCCAAGGCTTCGATGGATCAAGAAGAGATGGAAAGACGGGATATTCCAAAACGCAAAGCTACAAATAGAGAGAATCGGAGATCTTGTCTTAGTTCGGCTTATGGAACAAATGTTCTGTAATGGGCCAGATAAGTAAGTAATATTTTATATTTTATACTAGCAGACCCCGGTCCGCTTTGCTAACCCGTAGAAATGAGTTTTAGTGACTTGTTATGGACTTTATGATTGACAATTCAAAAATAGGTATTTTCTACCTTACTTCTTCGGTCCATTGTCAAACCGATGAGGATTTTAAATTTGTCAACAGATTTTGTAACGTTTCTTTTCTCTAACGGACTCTGTCGGATTTTTTCGCCCATTGATGCTGTTTATGATATATTATCGTCCATGACACCTGTCTTTATCCTAAAGCGAACTAATTATAAAAGTTAAAAAAATGGACGTCATCAAATGTATTGTATAATAAAAGCAACAAACCCTTATTTGACATTGATGAAAAGAAAACTTTATGGAGAGACTACATAAAAGAAGTATTTACGGACGACACCAGATCAATCTTTGAGCAGCACTCCCAGCAACATCTATCAGGAACAGCAATAAGTAGAGCAGAAATAGAATCTGCAATAAAGTCGCTAAAAGATAAAAAAGCGTGTGGCCCAGATGAGATTCCCTCTGAAATTTTAAAATTAATAAATCATGAAAACATGGATCTCTTAACAAAATTATTCAACAACATATATGATACAGGCCTATACCCACAGGAGTGGTTAAAATCGACATTTATTACCATCCCTAAAAAAAGTCACGCTAAATACTGTCACGAGTTCAGACTAATTAGTCTTATGAGCCATGCTCTAAAAATATTCCTTAGAATTATTCATTCAAGAATATATCCGAAATGCGAAAGCGTAATGGGAACGTCTCAGTTCGGCTTCAAAGAAGGCATGGGTACCAGAGAAGCCCTTTTTTCCATAAACACTCTGATACAAAAATGTAGAAACGCCCAAAAAGATGTATTCCTATGTTTCGTTGATTATGAAAAGGCCTTCGACAACGTACTACATGATAAACTGATTGACATTCTTAACTCAATAAACATAGATAAGAAAGAAATACAATGTATAAAGAGTCTATACTGGCACCAGACTGCTCAAATTGAGGTAAACGGAGAAATGACGGAAAGTATACCTACATATATCCAAAGGAGTCAGGCAAGGGTGTATACTGTCTCCATTGCTTTTCAATATTTATTCAGAACAAATATTTCACGAATCGATCAATAGATTGCGAAATGGCATCCATATAGGCAGTACGGTTTTAAACAACATTAGATATGCTGATGACACAACTCTAATGGCACATAACATATCCCAACTTCAGCACCTTGTGGATACACTCTCAACTTGCAGTGAAAAATATGGCTTAAAAATTAATATCCAGAAGACAAAATTTATGATTATAAGCAAAAAAGAAGAACACAATAACGCCATATTAAAAATACACAATTCAAACATACAGAGAGTTAAGACTTTTAAATATCTTGGAGCTACAATTACCGAACAATGGGACTCCTCGAAGGAAATAAGATGCCGAATAGAGTTGGCGAGAGATGCATTTCTGAAATACAAGCGAGTTTTTACCAGCCATGACGTCAATCTTGAAACGAAGACTCGATTTGTCAAAGCATATGTGTGGTCAGTCCTACTGTACGCAATGGAGGTGTGGACAGTGAAATCTGCCGATATTAAAAAGTTAGAAGCCTTTGAAATATGAATATATCAGCGAATATTAAAAATTCCTTGGACTGCTCATGTTTCAAATGCTGAAGTATTGAGGAAAATGCATTGCGAAAGAGAACTCATCACAGCCATAAAGAGAAGAAAAACTGCTTATTTGGGACATATTATGAGGAATCAAAAATATAAATTATTACAAAATATAACCCGCATAAAGATTGAAGGAAACCCCATTAGAGGAAGGAAAGAGTTAACATGGCTTGATAACATCACGGAATGGACTGGAATTCGAGATGTCACAAATCTATTAAGCATGGCGAGAGACAGAGAGGGATTTGCAGATTTGATAAATAATGTATGAAAACAAATAATGTATATATGATAATTGTAATTAAATTGTATTGGTCGCTAATATTCGGAAAACGAATGTGCAAATAAAGAAGAAGAAAAAAATGGTTAATTTGAATTCTCCTGGTTATTGAGACTAATATGTTTTAGTTTTCATGGTTGATGGACCTTGAACCTTACCATTTAAGGAAATTTGTAAATATATCTTTTTTTGTAGAGGCGCAACCACCGTTGTCTCTAAAATTAATTTGCAAGGCGATGCACTTATAAGTATAGTAAATTTAGCGATTATATAACAATAGGACCCCGACATTCGTCTCCAAATATATAGAATTTTGGGCCACGAGACATTCCTGAACATTTTGTGAAAATTGCATGAAATTAGGTTCAGTAGTTTTGGAAAAATTATGTATTGAATAGAGTGGGAGTGGTCATCAGTTTTCAAGATATAACATATTTAAAAAGTAGGCGTGATCCGCTATATTGGCTCCAAATATGTATCTAGGGAACACACAACCCCATTGCCTCCTAAAATTTATGCTGAAACTGATATAATCATTAGTTTTGCTTATACATATAGCGTTTAAAAGAAAGGCGTGGGGAAGGTACCCCACCTCCTACGAAATTCATAAAATATATATTACAATGGCAAACATAGAGCTTTTACTGCAAATTTGATAGAAATCGGTGAATCGTATTGGATATAACATTTAAAAAAAGAAGTACTACATTGTAGATTAATTCGTAAATTTTTTAAACCGATACATGCTGAATTTTTGCAGATATAGCGTTTTTTAAAGATATCGCATCTGGAATTCAATAAAATATGTAACGTGTTTTCAGGGGCTATTTACATTCCCAGACAACTTCAGGAAAATCGGTTCAGTAGTTTTTGCAGAAAAAATTTAAATTGAAAATTGTACAAGTAAGAACGGCTTTAAGTTTAAGTTGTTATACCCTCCACCAGGAGTGGTATTAAAGTAAAGTGGAACATTTAGTTTCCTTTCGTTTATGAAAAAGACTTAATACCAAATTTCAGCAATTTCGGTCCTTCAAATATCGCTAACCTTCAAAATACGGAAATTCGGGAGGTATCGTTCTATGTGGGCTATATCAAAACGTCGATCTATACCGACAAATTTCTGGCATAAAGTTTTTAGACTTAAAGAAGATTTAATACCAAATTTACGATATTTCAGTAGGATAATGTGGTTAAAACCTAAAAAATACCGTAAATCACGAGGTACGCTTCTATGGAGGATATACTGATAATTCTTTTCTGGAAGATTTTATGACCCCATGAAAGACTAAATAACAAATTTCAGTCATTTCGGTGGGATATTAACGTCACATCCTTCACAATTATATAAATCGGGAGGTACCAAATCTTAGCCATTTCTGTTTCTTGTTGTGGCCACAACCCTCAAAAAAAGAAAAATTGGGAGGTACCGTTCTATGGGGGCTATATGAAGTCGTGGACCTATACCCACAAATTTCATATGGAAAGTTTTATAACTCAAATGAGTACTTAATACCAAATTTCAGCAATATCGGAGAAGTATTGATGTCACAACCTTCAAAATACCGGAAATCGGGAGGTACCGTTCTTTGGGGCTATATGAAGACGTGGACCCATACCAACAAAATTCTGGGAGAAAATTGTATATTCCCAACGAAGGCTAAGTACCAAATTTCAGCCATTTCGGTATAAACCTTGAAAATACTGAAAATCGGGTGGTACCGTTTTAAGGGGGCTGTATTAAGGCGCGGGCCTGTACCAACAAATTTCTGTGGGAAAGTTTTATTACCCGAACGAAGACTAAATACCAAATGTCAGCCACGTTGGATGAATATTGAGGTCACAACCTTCAAAATACCGAAAATTGGGAGGTACTGTTCTAGGGGGGCTATATGGAGGCGTGGACCTTTACCGACAAATTTAAAGAGGAATGTTGAATAGCCCTAACGAAGACTAAATACCAAATTTCAGCCATTTCAATGGATTATTGTGGCCATAACCTTCAAAATACCGAAAATCGGAAGGTACCGTTCTATGGGTGCTATATGAAGGCGAGGACCAGTACCGAAAAATTTCTGGGGGAAAGTTTCGTACCCCCATCGAAGACTAGGTACCAAATTTAAGCCATTTTGGAGTAATATTGAGAACACAACCTTCAAAATACCGAAAATAGGGAGGTACCGTTCTATGGGGGCTATATGAAGACGTGGACCCATTCTGGGGGAAATTCTGGGGGAAAGTTTTATACCACCAACGAACACGTAATACTAAATTTCAGCCATTTCGGTGTGAAAATGAAGCTAAAACCATCAAAATACCGAAAATCGGGTGGTACCGTTCTATGGGGGCTATATCAAAACGTGGACCGATGTAGCCCATTTACAATATCAAACATCCTAGGAGTAATAGAATCTTCTATACCGAATTTCAAAGATCTATCTTAAAACTTGTGAGCTGTATCTTGATTTCAACATACGGACGGATGGACAGACGGATATGGTTACATCGACTTAGAATTTTACCCTGATCAAGAATATATGTACTTTATAGGGTCTCCGATGAATATTTCGATGTGTTACAAACGGAATGACAAATTTAATTATACCCCCATAATATGGTGGAGGGTATAAAAAAGTTTTTAAAAATATCAAATAGGGGAGGTACCCCGCCCCCTATGGAATTCAATAAAATATGTACCCTTTTTTCGGGAGGCATCCCTGTACATTCCCTGACAATTTCATGAAAATCGGTTCACTAGTTTTGTAGATGTAACATATTTAAACATGTGTGCGTGGTCAAGTCTTTGGGTCCTAAAAAAGTAGGTAAGGTCGGTGACACAACCACAATTGTCTCGCAAATTAATTTTCAAACCGATACATTCGTATTTGTTGTAAATATAACATTTTTTAAAAAAGCGGAAGTACCCCTTCTAAAATTCAACAACATATGTAGCCTATTTTTAAGGGGGGCCATCGCTGTACATTCCCTGACAATTTCAGGAAAATCAGTTCAGTTGTTTTTGTAGAAAAGATTAAAATTGAAAATTGAAAAAAGTGGGCGTTGTCAAATTTTCTTTGCATAAAACCTAAGTTGTGGCATAGTTATATCTAATATTCATGACGAACATTTCAAAAAACGAACTATCCAAATCGGTCCAGCCATTCTAAACTAATGCCATTAACAACGAACAACATTTGATTTTTATTTATATAGATTTTATATTTTAGATTTTATATATTTTATTTTATTTTTTATTTATTTTTTTATTTTATTTATATTTTATATTGTGCCCTTGTCCTTTTGTTCTAGTCCCACTGTACATTCTCCAAGTCTATAGGTATTCGTTATCAACAAAAACTTTGCCAATGACATACATCATAAAAATCCATGGCTAATACTCTTAGCAAACTGTGTTAAGTGTGTATCTCTTTTCAGCTTGAATACCAAAAGAAAATAAAATACAATACAATCAAAGAGAAAGAGGCAAAAGCAAATAATAAGAATTAAGGCTCACTCTCATTCTCTATGGTGGCTTTGAAACACTTTTGAACACAATTTGGAAAGCATGTGCGTGGCAAAAGTAAGCCCCAAAAAAAGTTTATGTGTGTGTCTGTTGGCGAATAAGATAAACAACATCATCAACATCAATTGTGGCAATAACTTATACAGATTTTCCCAAGTACGCACATACATACGTACATACATATGGGTGTATATAGGTGTGTGTGTTATAGCCACTAGTCTAGAAAGTTGTAATGAGAAAGAGATTTTGCACTAGGATATGCGTAAAGGTAAAAGAGAAACGCTTGACAATGTGATGCTGGACGTTGTTTGTCTATGTGTGCGTGACACCTTGCCTTTACGTTTCCTTACTATCACCACCACTACCACTGTAGAAGAGTGTAAATGTTTACATCTGTTTGTATTCATTTGCATTGCGGGCTTGTTTTCTTATTGTCGTGGTATCGTGGCCTGGCTGGTTCTTTATGTTCTGTTCTGGCTAAGTTCTGTTGTTGCGGCTGTATTTGCAGCAGCCTGCCAACCATCCAGCCAGTGATGATGATGTCTCTTGTGTTTGGCGAAAAAAAGCTTTGGAGGACAATTCAGTTCAATCGCCAACCTTCATACTGAACTGTCGTATCTGAAATTCGTGGAAATTTTTGTGTAAGATGAATGAAGCAGAGTAAAAGGGAATAAATCAAAATGAAATTCAGTTGTGTGTGATGATTTTTGGCTTTAAATGCCAAGAAAGAAAGTCATGAGGGTGCGTTTGTGTGAATTGTGGTGAAAATATGGAAAATTTCCATGAAAAAATAAATATCTATAATATTAGAATAATTAAAAATGTGAAAGATAACAACAAAACCCTCGAATATGAAAAATATCAAAATTTTATTCCAAGATTACTAAAAGTAAAGAAAAAAAAATCATACCTCAACATCACATATTTTGGGTGTGTGCTATACGTATTTCAAGAAATCTTTCGGTGTGTGTATATGTGTGTGAATTTACTATAACTACAAGAAAGTATAAAAGAATGTAGTGTACAAATTTCTTGGGAGTTTCATTCGGTGTTCAAATCTCCTCTCTTTTTCCTGGCAAAAATAAAAGAGTTGTGTGTTACGATTTTTTTCTTTGAAAATTGAAATTCATGTGGCATAGTTATATCTAATACTCATGTTTGTGTGTGTATGTGTGAATTTTCTTCCTCATTTGGTAAGCGGTCTATTTACCAAACAGAACGGAATAAAGCTACAAAGAAAAGAAATGAAAGAAAGATAACTATGAACATTTTGTGCCATCAAGTTGACACGTGTTATTTGGTTTGGTTTGAAACTTTTAGTGTTGTATTGACTTTTCCTTGTAATATTAATGCACATAGCTCACAAAGGAAATCGTTTATGCAAGTTCTCAAAATATTGTATTCATAACATGAATGCTTGGATTTATTACTTTTTTTGAATATCTACAACAACACGTAAGAATGAAATATGGAATTAGTTTTTGTCTTAAAATTTTGTAGCACATTGAAAAAATGGATCCAGCTTTATAAAAACCCGTCGGTTTTGATTTGATTTTTTGTTTGCAGTGGTGGATATTTTTGTGCTGTTTACAGGAATAAGTTTCGGCGGATGGACTTGTTTACTAGGTTTTGTGACACCAATATACGGACAAAAACCGGATTGTACCTGGTTTTTCTGAAGCGACTATAAAAATACATACCCATCATTGCACACAAAGGAGGCTTCTCTCATAGCAAAGAGTGTACCCAAACTCATATTAGTTCTATAACATGGGCCTTTTTATACCATCAGCATTGATGCTAACGAGGGTATATACACTTTCATACGGGCAAAATGTGCCTCATCGAAATAATGGAGTCTATTTAGCAATGTCCGTCCGTCTGTTCGTCTGGCTGACTGGTGCGCACGGTAACTCTCGAACGCATGAACCGATTTGGTCCAAAATTTGGCCTTCGTTATATTTTGTCCAAACTTTGTATAAGTTCGAAGATGGACCATATCGGTCCACCCTTCCCTCCCCCACAAAAAGTTTGAAAATGTTCGCAAAATTTGTGCGCACTTTAACTCTTGAAGGGAGTAACCGATTCGGTCTATGCTTTGAACATTGTAGAATTTCTACCAGACTTAGATGAGTTTCCAATATGGACTCAATCGGTCCATTCCCTCGGGTAGTCCCACACAAAATTTCGGAAAAGTTCAGTTAGGACCTGCTCTCGAATCGCTTTGATTTTTGCTGTAACAAACTGTATTCCCTGCGCTCATACGACGGTATAAGTTTCATTAGGGGCAACGTGTGTAGTGGTTGGAGCGCAAGATAGCCCTCGAACGGATCTGCCTATTTGGTCCAAGCTTTGGCCTTCTTAATATTTTGTCCAAACTTTCTTTAAGTTTGAAGATAAGCCATATTAGTCCACTCCTTCAAGCACTTCCCCCACAAAAGTTCAAAAATGTTGGGAAAAATTGTGCGCACGATTACTCTTGAAGGGAGTGACCGATTTGGTCCACACTTTACTTAGCTGGCCTTTTACAGAACATTTGTTCCATAAGTCGAACTAAGAAAAAATCTCCAATCCTCTCTGTTTGCTGCTGTATTTTCCAAATCTGGGATATGTAACTTTATGATGTCTTGTTTCACTTGTTCGCTCCAACGAAGCTTTGGCCTTCCAGATCTGCGAGAACCTCCATGCGGCCCGTATTTATACGCCTTTTTAGCGGGTTCATCATCGCTCATTCTCATGATGTGGCATAGCCATCGCAATCGTTGTATCTCGATTCGTTCAACTACATTGATGTCATTGTATAGTTGATACAGCTCGGTGTTCATACGACGCCGATATTCGCCGTCAACACAGATTGGCCCGTAGATCTTTCGAAGAATTTTTCTCTCGAACACTGCAAGCACTGCCTTATCTGCTTGAGCAAGTACCCATGCTTCGGAACCATACATTAGCACGGGTAGTATCAGTGTTTTGTAAAGTGTTACTTTTGTTTGACGAGAGGTGGCTTTACTACCTCAAAATTGTAGGTACCAACATTCACAGATGGTGCGGGGTTTGTGGACATATTACGCGTCGATACCATCAACTTGGTTTTTTCGCCGTTTACTGCCAGACCAACTTTAGCAAATTCTCTTTCGACTTTTGCAAAGGTGTCAGTTACTTCCTTTACCGATCGACCCATGATGTCAATGTCGTCGGCATAAGCCAGTAACATATGGCTTTTCGTGTATATTGTTCCATTTCTTTTGACCTTCGCGTTTCGTATGACCTTTTCCAGCAGGGTGTTGAATAGATCACACGACACGCCGTCTCCTTGTCTGAAACCTCTTTTGGTAATAAACTCTTCGGAGAGGTTCTTTCCTATTTTAACTGAGGATCTCGTCTCAGTTAATGTCATTCTACAAAGCCGCATGAGCTCTGGTCAATGGTGGATGTGCCAGGTCTAAAGCCGCACTGATAGGGTCCAATAGTTTCATTGACCATAGGCTTTAGTCTCTCACAAAATATGCCAGATACTATCTTATATGCAATAGGGAGCAGACTTATGCCCCGGTAATTGGAGCACACAGTCTTATCACCCTTCTTGTGGACTGGACATAGGATGCTCACGTTCCAATCATCGGGTACGCGTTCTTCCTGCCAGATGGTGCTAACTAGCTGATGCATATACCTTATCAGCGTGTCGTCTCCGGTTTTGAACAGCTCGGCTGGTAGGCCATCTGCTCCTGCCGCCTTATTATTCTTCAGCCGGTTTATTGCTGTCCTTACCTCATCTTGGCTGGACGGTATACATTCAATACCATCTTCTGGGATTGGATCTGTGGTATCTTCGCCGTCTTCTCTGCTATTGGATACCAACAGTTTGGAAAAATGTTCTTTCCATATCCTGAGCACACTATCTCTATCAGTTACCAAATTACCTTGTTGGTCTCTACAGGAGGCTGTGCCTGTACCAAAGACATCAGTTTGATGTTTCACTCTTTGATAGAATTTTCGGACTTCGTTCTGTCTCCTGTACATCTCTATTTGTTCATACTCCCTCTTTTACATCTCTCCCTTTTTCCTGCGGAAAAGACGTTTCTCCTCTCTCCTTTTCGCCCGATACCTCTCTCGTGCGCTACGCGTTGTTACTGATTGCAAAGTAGCCCTATATGCCGCATTTTTCTCTTCGGTAGCAGCACGACACTCCTCGTCATACCATGGATTCCTTGCTGGAGGTCTCTGGTATCCAAGTAATATTTGCCATTGTGCTGATATGTTATGGGGACGAGAAACGCTTTCATTAAGCAATTGGGTCAGTTGAGTTGAATATGCTGTGGCTATCTGTTGTGTTTGCAGCTTAGCGATGTCCAACTTTCGTGTTGTGTCTGTCCGTGCTTTATTTGCAACGTGGTACGTACCTTTGCTGCAAGACGGGTACGTACCTTTGCTGCAACGTGGTAATGATCCGAATCTATGTTTGCTCCGCGGAACGATCGTACATCCAACGCGCTCGATGAATGTCTTCCATCTATCACAACGTGATCAATTTGATTTATAGTTCTTTGGTCTGGAGACAGCCAAGTGCCCTTATGAATATCGAGATGCTTAAATCTGGTACTGCTGACTTCCATGTTTTTTTGCCGCTGCGAAGTCTATCAGCCTCATGCCATTGTCTGATGTTTCACTATGTAGACTGAATTTCAGTGGGAGCATGAGCGCAGATAAAGCTGATGTTGAAGAATTTTGCTTTTAATTGAATTGTAGCAAGTCTTTCATTCACTGGGGTGAAGCTGGAGACCAGATGTTTTAACCTCTGACCAACTACAAAACCGCAACCAAACTCATGCTTTGTGTCATGGCAGCTATAATACAGTGCGTCACCTTTAGGTGTTGTTGTGACATCTTTCCCAGTCCATCGTATTTCCTGTATGGCAGTAATGTCGGCCTTGTAATTTTCAAGTACATCTGCCAGCGCGTAAACTGCACCTTCTCTATAAAGAGTGCGAACATTCCAGGTGCAGATTCACAGATCATGGTCCTTAAAACGTTGACGACCCAACTTTAGAGGGGTTTGTTTTTCTTTTCTTTCGTTTTTTCATAGTAGTCTGCTTTTTTCTAGGGGAGGGTTACTAGCCCGATGCCCAAACCCAAGTTTTTAACGTTCTTATGGGTGAACGCGGGGCACATGTTAGCTCACTACCTTTAACGAGTGTTAAAGGCAGTTCCCCAGGTGACACCACGGGGAGGTCAGTGTCCACTTGAGATGAGAGAGGGACCAAGATAAATCCTCGACTTTACCATGTTAAAGCCGGTCAGGACCGTTCCTTGGTATCTTTCATCCCCAACGTCACCACACTTTACACATCCTAATACATCTACCAGATATCGAGCCCTTCCCGCGAAAAAGATGTAAGCGAAATTTTTTCGAATTTCTTTTTTTTACGGAAATCGATAAAGAATATTCAAATACGCCATCTCCCAAATTTTAATAACTCTGCCATGTACCGTTACGAAATTAGGGCAAAAACTATTTTGATGTAAGTGCCCTTTTTGTTTTGTTTACATCTGTAGATGACAGCGAATTGTCGCTTGCATCAAAATCCCACATTAACATACCATGTAGTTATTCGACTATATTACAAGAAATACGCTATAATCTTATAATTGTTCGAATAAATACTTGCTATAAACGTAAGTTGCTTTGTTTTTAAATTTTAGATGTGAATTATACTAAAAATGATTTTTTTCAAATAATTTTTTTTAATGTAACCTCCACTTTTTAATTTAATTGCCTGATTGCGTGACAGCGAAAAGGATGTAAGCGACACGAACTACCGTTATATTGAAGATATTCCACAAATGATTCATTTTTTTAATAAATAGGATTTAGTAACGGAACTATACCAAAATTTAATAAAAAATTTTGGTTAGATCAAAAGTTATTCAATAAAAACCGTCTCCTGTAAAATTTGCTTTTTGTCGCTTACACCTTTTTCGCGGGAAGGGCTCGATATACATCAGGTTCGAATATGGACTATATTTGTCCACTCCTTCGGGTACCTCCCACACAAAATTTCGGATAAATTCACTTTAAGTCCTGCTCTCACTTTGATTTTTGTTAAAGCAACTTGCATTCGCTGCTTCAAATACGACGGTAATAGTTTTTTTCAGGGGCAAGTCCATTATTTTTGAGAAAACAGCCCGAATGGTGTTAAAACCCCCTATGTCAATATGTAGTGGCTGGAGGGCACGAAAACTCTAAAACTGATCAACCAATTTGGTCCACAATTTGGTCGTCGTCATATTTTGTCCAAACTTAGTTTCACTTCGAAGATGGGCAATACAGGTCCCTAACTTCCGGTAGTTTCCCCCAATATTTAAAAAATGTCACTAAAATGGTATGCACGATATCTCTTGAACGGGGCAACCATTTTGGACCAAACTTTGGATCTCCTAATATTTTGTTCAAATTTAGTTTAATTACCTCCCCCACAGAAGTTCAACATTTGTGTCCAACAGTCCGGTCAAAATAGACATGCGTATAAGGGGGAAATAGCAAAAATTCCCACAAAGCTGAATTTTGGTGGAGAGCTAGGGTTGGTCATTAGAAGCAACGTCCTAAAAGTCCCCATCGATCCCATGTGTGCAAAACAAGTTATTCGGGGTCAAAGGTTAATTTCGGAGGCATTATTCAGTTTTTTTAATATTTCTCAAAAACGGTAAGACTTAGCAAAAGCCGACTAAAGTAAAAGTTGTAGATTCAATATTTGTCTACAAGAGTGGCCTTTATGATTCTTAAAAAAGACTTACCATTTTCGAGATATCGCGATCTAAAGGTCAAATAAAAAATTAGCCGCGTAAGTTCATTGTGATGCGAACCGGTTAAAGTAACGACACTATGTGTTAGATACTTCCGTAAGCTTTCAAACGATATCCACTTTGCAGTAATCGGTTCAGTAGAACCGGGTCTAACCCGGTTTTTAAATTTGGCTTTTCTGGTCGAATAACCGGCGAACCGGATCCACAACCGTTGAAAATTATACATTTCCGTAATCAATGCAACAACCCCTACATTCGGACAAAACTTGAAAAAAAAATCGGAGAGTTTTCGTTGGGGTCGTTCCCGTTGGGCTTTCGATTACACTGGTCAACAGGACTTTTGTTTCAACCGAAGTTGCACTTGTTTCTAAATGAAATCGGCGAGTTATTTTCAAATCCGGTCCCGGTTTTTCTCCAGCAGCTCTTGTTTTTGAGATATAGCTCAAAATCGGTTTTTACGAGTTTAACCCAGACTTTGGTTATTTTCGGATACAAACAAATATTTTTTGTGCGTTTTTCGACATTAATATATTAAGGAGATGTTGTACGCTCTACAAAATCGTGTTTGAAATAGTTATGGTGAGTCCGTAAATATACGACGGACCTTGTAAAAATTGCATATTTTGAGCACTTTAAGTTGTAATTACGTCATCGGGGGAAGTCATAGGATCTTCATATGGTACACCGGATATGCTTAGGGTGTCTACTATATAATCCAGTATTCAAATGTATAATATAAAGTTCATAGTCCCCATGATTCGGCCATAACCTAAAAATCGCCATGAAGACTGCTAAAGGGAAATAATTTTCCAGTGATATCATTACCACATAAGCCATTTACTTTTCAATGGCAGTCTGCATGATGATTTTTAGGTTATGGCCGAATCATGGGCGCTATGAACTTTATATTATATATTTGAATACTGGACTATATAGTAGGCACCCTAAGCATATCCGCATTACCATATGAAGATCCTATGACTTCCCCCGATGACGTAGTTACCGCTTAAAGTACTCAAAATAAGCAATTTTTACAAGGTCCGTCGTATATTTTCTATATTTTTTTGATATATGCTCACCATAACTATTTCAAAAACGATTTGTATCGAGCGTACAACATCTCCTTAATATATTAATGTCGAAACACCCACAAAAAATATTTGTTTGTATCCGAAAATAACGAAAGTCTGGGTTAAACTCGTAAAAACCGATTTAGCGCTATATCTCAAAAACAAGAGCTGATGGAGAAAAACCGGGACCGGATTTGAAAATAACTCGCCGATTTCATCTAGAAACAACTGCAACTTCGTCTGAAACATTCAACTTTTTCAATTTTGTTGAGCAGTGTTATATATGTGGGTTAAATGGGCTATTTTTGCATAAAATGACTCTAACAATGAATAACTCTACTAAACACGCTCCGATTTTGTTGGAATTTTTTTAGAAGATAGCTATAATTTCGCACTTCAAGACAATATATATTTTTTGGGGGACAGACCCGATTACTTCGCTGATTTTAGCCGGTTCGTCTGAATATGTGCATATTTCCCTTATAAGTGCATAAAAATCATGTGTTTTTTAGAACAGCTATATCTCAAGAATGGTTCCTTCTAGGAAAAATATTATAAAAATCAAACTTGTAGATAATTTTTCTGTCTACAATACTTACTTTAGTCACTTTTTTATTACATCAACCGTTTTCAAAAAATAAATCCGAAAACCTAAAAACCCTTAAAATTTGACCTTTGACCCCGAATAATTTTTTTTGCACACATGGGATCGATGGGGACTTTTAGGACATTGCTTCTAATGGCAAACCCTAGCTCTCCACCAAAATTCAGCTCTGTGGGAATTTTTGCTATTTCAACGTCTATTTTGACCGGACTACAAGTCGTCGGTGTCATGCTTAAGTGTTCCATACGCCATTTGCCTGTTTTGAGATAATCACATTTTAATGTTTTGCGTCACAACTGCGTGGAGCTGGCTAAAGAAAATATTTATATTTTTGACTTCATATATTAATAATAGTATATGGTAACATGGGGCGCCTTCGCCACGTTTTTTTCAAAATGTTCTCATATCGACATCATTAAAGTTTTTCCAAATATTATTTTTGGTAAGAATATTAGCATGTCTTGACTATAAGTTTTGATATATAAATGATTATAATTTTGATTATAATTTACCCCACCCATGGGGTAGCTTCGCCATCGACATTGGACATATAGCAACGGACTCTAAAACTGGCATTTACCATACTTCCTCCCCAAATATCAACATTATGCATAAAAAGAACATGTTTTCTATTTAATAATCAAAAATGATTCTAAAATTTACAAAAAGAAACATATTCTAGCCGTTAATTGAAGTAGGTTCCTTGAATTTAGGCATAAAAATGAAATTTTTGCCAAATTAGGTTTAGCACAATATTTGATTTCAACTTCACATTATAGCGTGGTACTATATCAATAGCATAAACAATTTAAGTTAAACCTGACATATTTCTCACATTAACCCACAACACCCCTATCATGGCATAGCCGCCCCACCCCCTACTTAGTTCATAATATGAATATATTGACATTTATAATTACTTTTATCATGCAAATTATTTGGATTTATATTCTTCAGTAGTTGTCTATTAACGGTATAAAATATAATTTTGATATCACAAAAGGTATACAAGATGTCACAAAATATACCTACCATGAATATTTTTCTTAATACCCCAAAAACATGAAACCGCGTGCATCAGCAATCATATATTTGATAGAAATGCCAAGTTTAGGGAGATGAAAGATCTTCTTTAAACTCACAATTTTCCCTTTAACGGCATTTCTGTAGCAGTTATAATTATCAAGAAAATTGGTGCTGGCGAAGGTGCCCCAGTGGCGAAGCCACCCCATGTTACCATATATAACATAATTGCAAAAATTTAGAGGAATATGTATTGGAATATAAAAGTTATAGACATTTAAAAAAAAAAAAGAATTTTTGTCGATTTGTTCCATATCCGCACTTATGACACAAATGTGAAATATTGTAAATCACATGGAACAAAGTGACAAAAAAAATTTCCATCTTTGTCTCAATAACTTGAATACTCCTAATTCGAAAATTAAAATTCTAACTTTTGAAATAAGTTTTTAAACGTGTAAGTTTTTAAAATATTAATTTCATAACTAAAAAAGTTTATGCTTTCCCGTCGATGTGTGGATATCTCGTAAACTAGAGCAGATAGGAGAAAACCGACTAGAAATTCAGAAAGAGCATACCGGAAAACCCTAGAAACCATGTGTATCTCAAAAAGTCAAAAATGGCGTATGGAACACTTAAGCATGACACCGACGAAGTGCAGGTCAGGGTCTGTTCGAAGATCCTTTGAAACGTATACCGATGCTGTTCGCTGTGCTCCTGTTTACATCGATATTATTTTTTCCGTGGGCAAGTCTATGCTTCCTGGAATACTGGTCCAAACTGAAATGAGTAGCGGGTGCGATATCTAGATAAAAGATATGACTCCCAAAATAAGATCCAATTCCATAATGCAAACTTTTGAGCTTTAATCCTAATCCACATTTTTGTCGCCCAAAATTTTGAAAATCCCCTAAATACATAAGTTTTTTGGGGAAAAAGGTGTTTACACAGGCTAAGGGTATATCTCTGTCGGCAAAGCCGACTGATACTTTTTTACTTGTTTCTATTACCGAGTTCGAACGGTGTATCTTATCGGATTTCAGGCATCCGAATAAACCCAAGAAGAGCTAGAATGGCAGCAGAGTTCCAGCTTGCTTTACAGATGCTTGGGGTCTGCTTAACTTTTACAAAAGGGATTTCAAATCCTCTCAATAAAATTACAGAAGATGCGTGTAAGGTGGAGGAGAAACTTCGTGTCGTGTCTTCAGCCGCCTTTTTGCTTAATTTGAGTTGTAGCATTGCTGAGGGCTACTTTTAATTGGACACAATTGTTAATCAAATCCTGAACATAATGTACTCGATGTTTGGTGATTTATTGCACTCATGCAGCTCATCGTTCATGACAAAGCGAAGAACTCGATCCAGAACATACTCGAGGCAAAGGAAGAACTTGGTTATGTAGTGCCGTTTCTCTTCGAACATATGTTGCTATCGAACTACACAGTATGTCATTTCACGCTTGTTGTATTAGCAGCAATCATGTCAATTGATCCAAACAGGTTGAACTCATCTAACACATTCTGGAATCCTTCTGCGATTGTTTGGGCTTTTCCATCTTTCAATTTGAGCGCAGCCTACTTTTATTTATTCTTGAGGCCACGGACTGATATCTAAAGCTGTTATGGCGTTTGCTGTCATAGTCCATGCTCCACTTTCTTGTAGATAGCCTTGTGGATTCCTGACTGATATGATGTTAGGATGTCAATATACCGGAAATATCCTAGTGGACAACGTTGCTGCTTTGTGATGCCTATAACAAAGTGTCTTTCGATACCTGTTGCGTTATGCTTCCTTTCCTTTCTTAGCTCCCAAAGACTATTTGTATCGCAGTCGGATGAGTTCGTTCTAGGTAAAATCAGGACCTACCTACTTTGAAAGTTTTCTGGATATTCTTCCGTCGATACCAAATTAGAGCCTAATCAATTGAAAAATGTGGCCAAAACCCTTGAAATACATACATAGCTTTAATTTAGGGGTAGCTACTATATATGAGGGCTATACAAAAACGTGGACCTATATTAAAAATTTTTTTGCGTAGACGGTTTCTATTTATTAAGAACTCAAAATACCAACATTTGGCAATATTTGTTGGAATATATGGCTAAAACGTTAAAAAAGTCAAAATCGGGGTGCATTCTAATATGGGGGTTATACCAAAAAGAGGACTGACATGACCCATTTTATGTACCAATGACTCTATATGTTATTCAAAGGTCTCTATCAAATTGCAAAGCTTTATCCATAATATTACAATGTATAGTGCTTAATATTGGGGTCCCATTGCGTTTGCTTAAGGTTATTTATAAGACGATCTGAAAAAGTTAGGCCTGAGAATCCCAAACCTTTTTGGGGTTTGGAGTTCCCCACCCTTCAGGCCATAACCCGAAATTTGTTGCACAGTGTACGGTATTTTACCATCACCGAAATATTGGCTTTGGAGCCCTAGTATTTTTGAATAAAATATGTTTCAGACAATCTGGAGTCGATTTAGCCCTGCCCGTCCATTTGACTGGCTGAAGCGCACAATAATTTTTGAGAGGCTCAAACGATTCGGTCCAGAATGTTTACCTCGCAATATTTTTTCCAAACTTAGCATTTGCTTAAGATCTACTGCTTCGGGCACATCCCCCACAAAAGTTCAAAATTTATCACTAACACGATATTTTTCGAAGAGAGTAACAAATGTGTGACGAATCGGTCCACTCCTTCAGGTAACTCCCACACAAATTTTCAAAAATTTTCCAAAAAGTGTATTTTAAGACTAGTTCTTGAATTGCTTTAATCTTTTTTCAAACAACTTATCCTAACGGCACCTATTTCACCGTAAAGCTTTTCTTTTTCAGAAGCATGTCCATACTTCCTGAAAAAAATATATAAAAACCCACCAGATGGCACGACAACTTTCCAATTAAATACGGTGTTGGTCCAAAAAAGTTCGAATATGTACACCTTCCCCACAAAAGTTAAAATAGGAGCAACCAACATTTTCACATAGCAATATTTCTTCCAGACACATTACGATGGAATATGGGCTATATCGGTCCACTCCTTCAGGTACCTACCACATAAAATTTCAAGTCATTTTGAATTCGTGGTCAAGTCCTTACTACTTCCTGTGATAATTAACCAAAAGCTCAAAAAATACCTGCATCCAATCAAGACACGGATGAACGCGATAATTTGCGAATTGGGTATCCGATATTGCCGATACTTTGAACATTGTAAAATTTCTTCCAAATGTCCATCAAGTTCAAGAGGGTCAATATAGGACATCTTTAAGTGTAGTTTAAGTTCTATTCGAGGACCGAGGAAATTGAAATATATCGGCTAAAATCGACAGAAGAATATATATGAGGATTGAATCGATTTTTCTTAAAATCCGTAAATCTGTTCAATTTGAAAGATATCCGAACTACTTTGTCGACAGATCGGTGAATCATATCGACACCTCCAAATAATAGTATGCTAAGTCTAAAATGTGAGTTTTGCAGGAGAAGCTCTCAAAGTTTGCATATTTTTTTGAACTTCAGTACTATGCTAAGTCAATATTTGTTTATAACTTCTGTTCGGATTGACCGATCATTACCAAAATTAGACACAATTTAAGTTAAAGGACGTTTGACATCCCCAAATAATAGTTTGCTAATTCTGAAAGGCGAGTTTTGTAGGACAAGCTCTAAAAGTTTGGAAATTTCTTTGACCTTCAGTACTATGCTAAGTAAATATTTGTTTATAACTTCTGTTCGGATTGTCCGATCATTACCAAAATTTGACAGAATTTAAGTTAAAGGACGTTAAATATAAACATGTAAAGGACTTGAAAACATGCTAAGTCGGCTTAGCATACTATTGTTTGGAGGCGTCGATATATAGGGAGTATATTCCTAATCTAGACCGATATAGTCAGAATATATAGGTATATCGTATACCTCGGCATTAACTTAGGTGAACTTTTGATACCCTCCAACATATAATGGAGGGTATATTTAGTTTGTAGGTTAGGTTAGGTTTAGGATGCGCAACTGCCGTGCTGGCAGCCACTCCACTCGGAGACCTTGAGGTCCATTGTGATCATCCTGACTATAGATGATGATGTGGTGTGACTGATGGGTGATTTTATGGTGATTTGTGCATACGGTGATGATGTTGCGGAAGAAACATAAGTTGTGATGCATGTTCTGAATGGTGCTGTGTGCGTGGAGATGATGATACAAGGCTGTTGATGATGATGAAGTGTGCTATGTGGGAGGAGATGGTGGATTAAGTTGGAAAGATGGGAAAGGAGGGAAGTGGAAAGTGATAAGACAAGAGAGAAAAATAAGAAGAATGAGTAATTGTAGAGGAGAATAACAGATTGTTTTAAGAAGGGAGATTGAATAGGAAATATTTTCTAGACTGTTCTAAGCCTATACTGACCCGCCCCACAGCCCCTTTAGACTCTGGTGGTGAACTACCAGGACAGTAGGGTCAATAGAGGAGAGGTAAGAAAGAGAGAGTCAATCACATGTACACCAAATAGTCTATGTCTTTTGACCATCAGTCTAAGACATCTACATAGAAGGTGCTCGATTGTCTTCGTTTCCTCCTCACTCTCACATAACCTACCTCAATGTTGTTATAATCCCACTTACATGTCATAGATCTTATTCTGCAGTGGCCAGTTATGATCCTTGTAGTGATTCTGATTTCCGACTTGCAAAGTGAGAAAAGGGACGCAGTTCTACGCCCTGAGATTGCCGGCCAGATTGACTTCAATACCTTGCAACCAGGTATGTCTTGCTGAATTCTTACGTTTTTCTCTGCATAGAACTGGCAGAGTTTGTCGAGCATGTAGCAGAGCGGTGGCTTGACATAGTCCTCCGCGATAAGGCCAGAGGACTGGGAGCCTCGCCTTGCCAATTCATCAACAATCTCATTCCCTTCAACATTGCAGTGCC
Source organism: Musca autumnalis (assembly GCF_047663935.1). Taxonomy (NCBI): domain Eukaryota; kingdom Metazoa; phylum Arthropoda; class Insecta; order Diptera; family Muscidae; genus Musca; species Musca autumnalis. Next base: position 125,354 of record NW_027411710.1, read on the forward strand.
CTGGAACCCAACAAAGGTTAACGCATACATTACCAGTTTTTAAGATGGACCTACAATTTTGAACGATCCTAGATTTAATAGTATAAGATCCTAGCGCCTTGAGGGCAGCCTGACTATCTACATAGACTGTGACTGTCCTGCCTGCGTGTTCCGTCATTCCTACCACTAATTCTAGGGCCTTCAATTTTGCAAAGACTTCCGCCTGAAAAACACTGCAATTTGTACTAAGCTTAAACGATCGTTTAATGTTTAGCTCTTCGCAGTACACCCCCGCTCCAGTACCTTCATCCATCTTTGAACCATCAGTAAAGATGGAAAGGCTATCGGGTAGTGGTCTGCCATGCTCCCATATTTAGTTTGTAACTCTACGAAAAAATCATTTTATATCCCACAGAGTACCTATATTCTTGATCAGCGTGCAATTCTACATCGACATAACCATGCCCGCCTGTGGAAATTACTATAACGTTCGAAGGGATTGAAGTAGGTGGTTAAAATTTTGGTCAAATGTATAGTAGATCCGTAGAACTTTTAGTATTTTCATCTAGGGACAGATCGAATGTATTTAGGGTATTTTCAAAATGTGGCCCTTTTTGGACATTTGAACAAAAATGTGATTTACGATCAAAGTTCAAAAGTCTTGCGGAGGAGGCTCTTGAAGGAATGGAGCGACATAGTACATTATGGAAGTGGAACTTATTTTGGAAGTCATATCTTTTCAATAGATATCTCGCCCACTAATCATTTCAGAGCGGGGTCGTCGTATAACTTTGGACCAGTATGCCAAAAAGCATGAACTTGGCCACGGAAAACATAATATCGCTGTAAACAGGACCACAACGAACAGCATCGGTATACATTTCCAAAGGATCTTCGAACAGACCCTAAACTGCACATAGACACAAATGTTGAACTTTTGTGGTGGTGGTACCGGAAGGAGTGGACCCATATAATTCACTTCGAACTTATGCCATGTTTGGACAAAATATTACGAAAGCCAAATTTTGGACCGAATCGGTTGATCCGTTCGAGAGGTATCGTGCGCTCCAGCCAGATAGACGGACAAACAGACAGGCGGACGAACATGGCTAAATAAACTCCAAATTGTATGAAACGGATTTCTTTCAAACATACGTGGGGTCTAAAAGCATTATTCCGTATGAAAGTGTAATACCCTCGTTAGCATAAATGCTGAGGGTAAAAAAATCGAAGAGTACAATTGATAAAAATTGATTTTAAATATTAAATCGCGAATATTGCACCCAAGCCCACTGTGCACAATTTTTTTTTATTTTTTATTAGATAACTGATAAAAAATACATAAAAAATAAATAAAGATTTTTTCTATTTGGACCAATGCCAAAGAAGTTATGAGTATTTCTTTGCATATATTTTTAACAGAATTCCACTTTTTCAAGGCGCAATATCTCTGGATCCTTTAGTCAAAAATATTCTGAAAATATACTAAAACGTTTTGTTGACGAGCATAGGTGTACCTACCACGGTGGAGAACTATTCAGTTTAAAAGATCGTTGGAAACAGATATATCGTTTGTAACCTCCTAAGATGTTCGAAACAAATCAAATACTCTGCTTCCAGTACATTCAAAAACGATTGCGTAGGTGGTTGTCAAATCTGTAAATCCTAACAGTCCATGAAGGCAGTTATAAAGAAGCACTTTAAATGAGCCCTTTAACTTCAAAAGCTTATATAAATGTTCAAATAATCTACCTGCTAAATTTTTAAAGTACGTAAAATTTAAATATGCTCTTCGTGGAAACAGAAGAAAACAACAACAGTAAACCTACGACATTTGCTGTCAACAAGCACCACCTACTAACACAAATAAACATTTGTTTAGGCCGACAAGACGATTATATTTTCGAATGAGCGGATATGGATGTTTGTGTCGTTGTTGCTGTTTTCATGGCACACAAATTGTTTACAATGATTTTTCTGCTGTTACCTCCTTTTTCCTCTGCTGGGTGATGATGATGGTGATGGACTCTTTTGTCGTCGAAGGCGTTGCTTCACATTTTGTTTCCTTTGCAATTGCTGATGTTTTGTGAAATTGCAAAAAAAAAAAACAACACAATTCTTAAAAGGTAGCACTTAAAAACACATATGTATGTATATCGGTTGGTGGATTATGTGTATGCATTATTTCATTCACATATATGTACGAGTATGTATATGTGACGTTTTTAAAAAGTCTAAGGTCAAGTATTTTATTTTGAGTGGTCTTTTAAAAAGACGACTGCCAGCGTTATTTCATGTCGTCTACTTCTGCATTTCATTGCCATGAAATGCAGTTTTGCATTTAGTAAGCTTTTTTAATTCTTTTTATTGTAGTTGTTGTTTTTTCGTTTTTTTTCGAGAAATATGGCATGAAATGACAACGTTTCTTGCTTTTATTGCAAAACAATTTTGTTGTAAATTAAAATTTAATGCAAAGAGAAAAAATGAATTTTTCTGTGTTACAACTAAAAGGCCTGAAATGGAAAACAGTTGAACCTCGATTATCATACCCAATTCCTTAATAGAATAGCCTATATGTTTTTTGTTACTAGCTTCGATCTGAGTAGCTAAATTTTAGAATTTTTACTGAAACATCTTTAATTTGTTTTTAAGTTTTGCATTTTAGGTCGAAGGCCATTATTGGTGAGATTTTTAATTAATTTAATTAATCGAGCTATAGGACCTAAGAAGACTATATTGAAAAATTCGCTAGATATCAATTGTTCAATGTAATCTCCTCATATAGCTTCATTAATTAAATTAATAAAAAAATCACTTTAATTAATTTTACAACGATATTAGAGGCCCCACTGTAATTTGTTTGTATCACCGACAGTGATGATATTTTCCATATAAATGTAAATCTCAAATCTTGTCAATGGGAAAATTGTTAGATTTGTAGGTGTGTTAGTTGTTGTGTGAAAAAAGAGGTCATTGAAAATGCAAGTCGTTTATTCTTTGCAATTTAATTCAGTGAATCTAGAAAAAACTATGCATAAACAACCGTCACACTCTTTTGGTAATGGGGGTATTTTTAATAGGCCTTTAAATGCATAAAATTGGATCTTCTTTGCCGGAAGAGATATGATAAAAATCGAATTTCTTTTGCAAATCCATTTGAGAAAATTTAAAAACATATTTTGAGGCACAACCAATTTTAGACAATTTGGAGTCGATTGAGCAATGTCCGTCCGTCTGTCTGTCTGTCCGTCTGTCTGGCTGGTGCGCACGATAACTCTCGAACGGATGAACCGATTCGGTTCAAATTTTGGCTTTCGTAATATTTTGTCCAAACTTAGTTTAAGTTCGAAGATGAGCTATATCGGTCCACTCCTTCCGGTTCCTCCCCCACAAAAGTTCCAAAATGTTCGGAAAATTTGTGGGCACGATAACTCTTGAAGAGAGTAACCGATTTGGTCCATACTTTGCACATCGTGAAATTTCTACCAGACTTAGATGAGAATTCAATATGGACTCAATCGGATCACACCTTCGGGTACCTCCCACACAAAATTTCGGACAAGTTCAGTTTAGGACCTGCTCTCGAATCGCTTTGATTTTTGTTGCAACAACTTGTATTCACTTCCCCCCATACGACGGTACAAGTTTCATCAGGGGCAAGTCCATACCTCCCGAGAAAATGGCCGGAAAGGTGCAAAAAGCCCCTATGACATATTGTGTAGTGGTAGGAGCGCATGATAACGGATCTGTCGATTCGGTCCAAAATTTGGCCTTCGTAATATTTTATCAAAACATAGTTTAAATTCGAAGATGGGCTATATCGGTCCACTCCTTCAGGTACCTCCCTCACAAAACTTCAGAAATGTTCGGAAAAATTGTGCGCACGATAACTCTTGAAGGGAGTGACCGATGTAATCCATACTTTGCACATCCTAATATATCTACCAGATATAGATCAGGTTCGAATATGGACTAAATTTGTCTACTCCTTCTGGTACCTCTCACACAAAATTTCGGATAAGTTCACTTTAAGACCTGCTCTCGAATCACTTTGATTTTTTTTGAAGCGATTTGCATTCGCTACCTCCATTACGACGGTAAACGTTTTTTAAGGGGCAAGTCCATATTTCTTGCGAAAACAGCCCGAAAGGTGTAAAAAACCCTATGTCACCATATGTGGCGGTCGGAGAACACGATAACTCTCCAACTGTTCAACTGATTTGGTAAAGCATTTGGTCTTCGTTATATTATATCCAAACTTAGTCACATGGGCAATACCGGTCCACAACTTTCGGTACTTCCCCCAATATTTAAAGAAAAATATCACTTTGGATCTCCTAATATTTTATCAAAATTTAGTTTAACTTCTAAAATGGCCCATATCGGTCCTCCCTAAGGGTACCTGCACTACAAAAGTTCATCATTTGTGTCTAAGTGCAGTTAAATTCCTATTCCACATTGTTGTCGGCAAGTTCAAATGTCCAAAAAGGGCCACATTCTGAAGAGACCTGAAATACATTCGATCTGTCCGAAGGTACAATTTCGCTTCACATTGGCTGAGGGTATATATCTGTCGGCAAAGCCGACTGACACTTTTTCACTTGTTGGTATAGAGGTTAAGGAAAACAAGTAAGAAAGTATCAGTCAACGGTGCTGACGGAGATATACCCTCAGCCGCTGACCAAAACAAAACAAGTAAAAAAGTATCAGTCGGCTTTACCGACAGAGATATACCCTCACCCTATGTGAATTAAAACTTTCAATTACGGTCAGATCGAGTGTATTTATGATCTTTTCAATATTTTGTGGCATTTTTTTGGACCTTTGAACTTGCCGACGAAAATATGGATTAGGATTAATGTTCAAAAGTGTTGCAGAGGAGGTACTCAAAGGAATGGACCGAAATAGTCCACTATGGAAGTGGATCTTATTTTGGGAGTCATATCTTTTCGATAGATATCGCTCCCACTAATCATTTCAGTGGGTCATCGTATAACTTATGGACCAGCATGTCAGGAAGCATGGAATTGTCCACGGAAAACATAATACCGTTGTGAGCAGGATAACAACGAAAATCATCGGCATACATTTCCAAAGGATCTTCGAAGAGACCTTAAACTGCTCTTAAACACAAATGTTGAACTTTTGTGGAGGAGGTACCCTAAGGTATCTCCATTTTAGAAGTTAACCTAAATTTGTAAAAAATATTAGGAGATCCCAATTTAGGACCAAATTTGTTCAAGAGATATCGTGACATTTTTTAAATATTCGGGGACTGAAAGTATAACAAAATATCAGGAAGACCAAATTTTTGGACCAAATCGGTTAGTTCGAGAGTTATCGTGCTCTCCAGCCACTACATATGGTACTTACTTACTTAGTTGGTCCATTAAAGAACATTTGTTCCATAGACCGAACTAAGAAAATATCTCCATTCCTCTCTGTTTTTCGCTTGACCTTTTGGAATACCGCGCCTTTTCATTTCTTCAATGTATGCTCCATCGAAGCTTAGGCCTGCCGATTCTGCGTGCACCGCCATGAGGCATGTATTCATACGCCTTCTTAGCGAGTTCATCATCGCTCATTCTCATGATATGGCCTAGCCATCGCAATCGTTGCATCTCGATACGTTTAACTATATTCATGTCTTTGTATAGCTTATATAGCTCGTGGTTCATACGACGTCGATATTCACCGTCAACGCAAATCGGCCCGTAGATCTTTCGAAGAATTTTCCTCTCAAACACACCAAGCACTGCCTTATCTGCTTGCTCAAGTACCCATGCTTCGGAGCCATACATTAGCACGGGTAGTATCAGCGTTTTGTATACTGTTATTTTTGTATGACGAGATGTGGCTTTGTTTTTAAATTGCTTACTTAAACCATAGTAGCATCTGTTGGCCAATACAATTCTTCTTATTTCACAACTGATGTTGTTTGCTGTGTTTATGGCAGTGCCGAGGTAGACGAAGTCCAATTCCACAGTTGGTCCGAGCTCTATGGACGCTTTGCGCGTCGACACCATCAATTTGGTCTTTTCGTCGTTTACCGCCACACCCACTTTTGCAGATTCTGCTTCGACCTTCCTAAAGGTATCAGTTACTTCCTTTACTGATCGTCCCATGATGTCTATGTCATCAGCATAGGCAAGTAACATGTGGCTATTGGTGTAAATTGTGCCATTTCTTTTGACATTTGCATCTCGTATTTCCTTTTCCAGCAAAATGTTGAATAGGTCACACGAAAGGCTGTCTCCTTGTCTGAAACCTCTTTTGGTACAAAATTCTTCGGAGAGGTTCTTTCCAATTTTAACTGAGGACCTAGTATTAGTTAAACTCATTTTACAAAGCCGGATGAGCTTTGCGGGGATACCAAATTCAGACATTGCATGGAATACCTTTGATCGGAGGGGACTGTCGAAAGCTGCTTTATAATCGACAAAAAGGTGATATGTGTCGATCTGCATCTCTTGGATCTTCTCTAGGATTTGCCGCAGGGTAAATATCTGGTCAATGGTGGACTTGCCAGGTCTGAAGCCGCATTGGTATGGTCCAATTATTTCGTTGCCCATTGACTTTAGTCGTTCGCACAATATCCCTGACACTATCTTATATGCAATAGGGAGAAGACTTATGCCCCTATTGTTGGAGCATAGAGTCTTATCTCCTTTCTTGTGGACGGGACATAGGATGCTCTGGTTCCAATCGTCGGGTACGCGTTCTTCCTGCCAGATGGTGCTAACTAGCTGATGCATACACCTTATCAGCGCGTCGCCTCCGGCTTTAAACAGCTCGGCTGGTAAGCCATCGTCTCCTGCTGCTTTATTATTCTTCAGCCGGTTGATTGCTGTTTTTACCTCATCTAAGCCGGGCGGTATACATTCAATACCATCTTCTGGGATTGGATCTGTGGTATCATCGTCTTCGCTACTATTGGATACCAGCATATTGGAGAAACGTTCCTTCTATATCCTGAGCACGCTATCTGTATATGTTACCAGATTACCTTGCTGGTCTCTACAGGAGGATGTGCCTGTACCAAAGCCATATGTTTGATGTTTCACTCTTTGGTAGAATTTTCAGACTTCATTCTGGCTTCTGTACATCTCGATTTTTTCACACTCCCGCTTTTCCATTTCTCTCTTTTTCTTGCGGAAAAGACGTTTCTCTTCTCTCCTTTTCTCCCGATATCTCTCCCGTGTGCTACGCGTTGCTACTGGTTGTAAAGTTGCTCTATATGCCGCATTTTTATCTTCGGTAGCAGCACGACACTCCTGGTCATACCATGAATTCCTTTGTGGAGGTCTCTGGAATCCAAGTATGGATTTTGCGGCATGGAGTGGGCAATATTTTGCCATTGTGTTGTTATGTTATCGGGACAAGAAGTTCTCGCGTTAAGCAATTGGGCTAGTTGAGTGGAATATGCTGTGGTTATCTGTTGTGTTTGCAGCCTATCGATGTCCATCTTCGCGTTGTGTCCGTTCGTGCTTTATTTGCAACGTTTAGACGGGTACGTACCTTTGCTGCAACAAGGTAGTGGTCCGAATCAATGTCAACACGCTCGATGAATGTCTTCCATCTATCACAACATGATCAATTTGATTTCTTGTTTTCTGATCTGGAGACAGCCAGGTGCCCTTATTAATATCGAGATGATTAAATCTGGTACTGCTAACTACCATGTTTTTTGCAGCTGCAAAGTCTATCAGCCTCATACCATTGTCAGATGTTTCACTGTGGAGACTGAATTTCCCGACTGTTGGGCCAAAGATATTCTCCTTTCCAATTTTGGCATTAAAATCGCCTAGAATGATTTTAATGTCATGGGCAGGGCAATGTCATATGTTTCTTCTAAGCGCTCGTAAAATATATCTTTGGTCTGTTCGTCCTTTTCTTCAGTGTGAGCATTAGCGCAAATAAAGCTGATATTGAAGAATTTAGCTTTTATTCGAATTGCAGCAAGTCTTTCATTCACTGGGGTGAAGCTGGATACCAGATGTTTTAGTCTCCGACTAACTACGAATCCGCAACCAAACTCATGCTTTACGTCATGGCAGCTATAATACAGTGCGTCACCTTTCCTGTATGGCAGTAATATCGGCCTTGTTTTTTCAAGTACGTCTGCAATGCGAAGACTGCACATTCTCTATAAAGAGTGCAAACATTCCTGGTGCAGATTCGCAGATCATGGTCCATAAAACGTTTGCGGGGTTCGCCAACTTTAGAGGGGGTTGTTTTTCTTTTCTTTCGTTTCCCCTTTTTTTTCTAGGGGAGGGTTACTAACGCGACGCCCAAACCCAAGTTTTTAACGTTCTTATAGGCGAACGCGCGGCATATGTTAGCTCACTACCTTTAACGGGTGTTAAAGGCAGTTCCCCATGTGACACCACGGGGAGCTCAGTGCCCACTTGAGATGAAAGAGGGACCAAGATAAATCCTGGGTTTTGCCATGTTAAAACCGGTGAGGACCGTTCCTTTGTATCTTCCATCCCTTACGTCACACTACATATGGTGCCATAGGGTTTTTTACAACTTTCGGGCTGTTTTCTCAAGAAGTATGGACTTGCCCTAAAAAACTTTTACCGTATTAATTGAGGCAGCGAATGCAAGTTGCTCCAAAAAAATCAAAGTGATTCGAGAGCATGTCTTAAAGTGAACTTTTCCGTGATTTTGTGCGATAGGTACACAAAGGAGTGGACAAATATAGTCCATATTCAAACCTGATATATCTCTGGAAGATATATTAGGATGCGTAAAGAATGGACCAAATCGGTCCGTCCCTTCAAGAGTTATCGTGCGCACAATTTGAAAACGATTCATTCATCGCTCAGTTTGTGGCAGGAAAACCTTCGATTTCGAATATCGGCAATAATATTATTAGAGATAATATTATTGTCTCTAATAATATTATTGCCGATATTCGAAATAATATTATTAGAGACAGGTGACGTAGGGAATGAATGATACCAAGCAACGGTCTTGACCGGCTTTAACATGGCAAAGCCCAGGATTTATCTTGGTCCCTCTTTCATCTCAAGTGGACACTGACCTCCCCGTGGTGTCACCTGGGGAACTGCCTTTAACACCCGTTAAAGGTAGTGAGCTAACATGTGCCGCGCGTTCACCCATAAGAACGTTAAAAACTTGGGTTTGGACGTCGGGTTAGTAACCCTCCCCTAGAAAAAACATCCTACTATGAAAAAACGAAAGAAAAGAAAAACAAACCCCTCTAAAGTTGACGAACCCCGCAAACGTCTTAAGGACCATGATCTGCGAATCTGCACCTGGAATGTTCGCACTCTTTATAGAGAAGGTGCAGTCTTTGCATTGGCGGACGTACTTGAAAAGTACAAGGCCGATATTACTGCCATACAGGAAATACGATGGATTGGGAAAGGCGTCACAACAACACCTAAAGATGACGCACTGTATTATAGCTGCCATGGCGTAAAGCATGAGTTTGGTTGCGGATTCGTAGTTAGTCGGAGACTAAAACATCTTGTATCCAGCTTCACCCCAGTGAATGAAAGACTTGCTGCAATTCGAATAAAACCTAAATTCTTCAACATCAGCTTTATTTGTGCTCATGCTCCCACTGAAGAAAAGGACGAACAGACCAATGATATATTTTACGAGCGCTTAGAAGAAATATATGACATTGCCCTGCCCATGACATTAAAATCATTCTAGGCGATTTTAATGCCAAAATTGGAAAGGAGAATATCTTTGGCCCAACAGTCGGGAAATTCAGTCTCCACAGTGAAACATCTGACAATGGTATGAGGCTGATAGACTTTGCAGCTGCAAAAAACATGGTAGTTAGCAGTACCAGATTTAATCATCTCGATATTAATAAGGGCACCTGGCTGTCTCCAGATTAAAGAACAAGTAATCAAATTCATCATGTTGTAATAGATGGAAGACATTCATCCAGCGTGTTGGATGTACGATCGTTCCGAGGCGCAAACATTGATTCGGACCACTACCTTGTAAAAGGTAAACGTTGCAAATAAAGCACGAACAGACTCAACGCGGAAGTTGGACATCGATAGGCTGCAAATACAACAGATAGCCACAGCATATTCCACTCAACTAGCCCATTTGCTTAACGCGAGCACTCCTTGTCCCGATAACATAACAACACAATGGCAACATATTGCCCACTCCATGCAAACAGCCGCAAAATCCATACTTGGATTCCAGAGACCTCCACAAAGGAATTCATGGTATGACCAGGAGTGTCGTGCTGCTACCGAAGAGAAAAATGCGGCATATAGAGCTACTTTACAATCAGTAGCAACGCGTAGCGCGCGAGAGAGATATCGGGAGAAAAGGATAGAAGAGAAACGTCTTTTCCGCAAGAAAAAGAGAGAAATGGAAAAAATCGAGATGTACAGGAGCCAGAATGAAGTCCGAAAATTCTACCAAAGAGTGAAACATCAAACATATGGCTTTGGTACAGGCACATCCTCCTGTAGAGACCAGCAAGGTAATCTGGTAACAGATACAGATAGCGTGCTCAGGATATGGAAGGAACATTTCTCCAATCTGCTGGTATCCAATAGTAGCGAAGACGATGATACCACAGATCCTATCCCAGAAGATGGTATATAATGTATACCGCCCGGCCAAAATGAGGTAAAAACAGCAATCAACCGGCTGAAGAATAATAAAGCAGCAGGAGCCGATGGCTTACCAGCCGAGCTGTTTAAAACCGGAGGCGACGCGCTGATAAGGTGTATGCATCAGCTAGTTAGCACCATCTGGCAGGAAGAACGCGTACCCGACGATTGGAACCTGAGCATCCTATGTCCCGTCCACAAGAAAGGAGATAAGACTGTATGCTCAAACTATAGGGGCATAAGTCTTCTGCCTATTGCCTATAAGATAGTGTCAGGGATATTGTGCGAACGACTAATGCCAATGGTCAACGAAATAATTGGACCATACCAATGTGGCTTTAGACCTGGCAAGTCCACCATTGACCAGATATTTACCCTGCGGCAAATCCTAGAGAAGACCTAAGAGATGCATATCGACATATTTCACCTTTTTGTCGATTATAAAGCAGCATTCGACAGTCCCCTCCGATCAAAGGTATTCCCTGCAATGTCTGAATTTGGTATCCCCGCAAAGCTCATCCGGCTTTGCAAGATGACTTTAACTGATACTAGGTCCTCAGTTAAAATTGGAAAGAACCTCTCCGAAGAATTTTGTACCAAAAGAGGTTTCAGACAAGGAGACAGCCTTTCGTGTGACCTATTCAATATTTTTCTGGAAAAGGTAATACGAGATGCAAATGTCAAAAGAAATGGCACAATTTACACCAATAGCCACATGTTACTTGCCTATGCTGATGACATAGACATCATGGGACGATCAGTAAAGGAAGTAACTGATACCTTTAGGAAGGTCGAAGCAGAATCTGCGAAAGTGGGTCTGGCGGTAAGCGGCGAAAAGACCAAATTGATCGTGTCGAAGCGCAAAGCGTCCATAGAGCTCAGACCAACTGTGGAAGTTGGTACCTACAATTTTGAGGTAGTTAAAGACTTCGTCTACCTCGGCACTGCCATAAACACAACAAACAACATCAGTTGTGAAATAAGAAGAAGAATTGTATTGGCCAACAGATGCTACTATGGTTTAAGTAAGCAATTTAAAAACAAAGCCACATCTCGTCAAACAAAAATAACACTATACAAAACGCTGATACTACCCGTGCTAATGTATGGCTCCGAAGCATGGGTACTTGCGCAAGCAGATAAGGCAGTGCTTGGTGTGTTTGAGAGGAAAATTCTTCGAAAGATCTACGGGCCGATTTGCGTTGACGGTGAATATCGACGTCGTATGAATCACGAGCTATATAAGCTATACAAAGACATGCATATAGTTAAACGTATCAGTTTCGAACATTTGGTGAATATTTTTTCTTCACAAGAAAAAATGTTTCGAGAAACATTTTTTACTTTGAAAATTTGTTTGTTTCAAATAATAATTTTATGTTGTTTGTATAAAATTCCCATTTGCTTTTTTCAAATAATTTCGATATAAATGCTACCTACGTTGCATTTCATAAGGATTCATGCTCAATAAATTGAATTACATATACGCATGAAAAATGAACAGCATAAATAAAACATAATATTCAAGTTATTGGATGCTTCGACAGTTTGTATGAAAAATAACTTCGGAGCATGAAACACATCTCATGTGGATAACATAGCAGCTATCCTTCGCTAACTTCCTTAACAACCAATGAACCGACCGGTATTGAATTAATTGAGAAATACAATATCCGTTTTGGTACCTCAATCGCAACATAGGATGGAGGAGTGAGTATTCAACTTTGAAGTATTTCAATGCTTTTTCCAGTGAATAACAAATTGCTTGAAACAACAACCTGCTGGAGAAATGCCGGGTTTATTGGAAATTACGCAGAAACAAAAAAACGTTTTCCGCAATGTCAAAAAAGTAGAAGCAAGCAAATGCTGGCAAATCGGAAATTTTTTTATGAATGAGAAGTTTCGTTTTTTTTCTTTTTCGGAATGGTGTGAACGAATTCACAAACAGTAAAATGAAATCAAAAAGAACGACGACAACTGCACACAAATTGTTAATAAATATCACAGTATGCGTGTGTGTTTTGTTGTTTTTGTATGGTATGTGACATGTGCATCCGTTTGTTTTTGTTTTTGTCATATTGCGGCATTGTCAGCATGTGTAACTTTAATCTCTGGCACTTGGCTGCCAATTCCACCAGACAACATTGTAATCAACTCCTTCCTTGTCTATGGCTAACCTTAAAGTGTGCCAATATGTGTATGTGTGCATATACATACATTCATACATACATACATAAATTCACATTCATGTATGCACATTAGAGTGACCCAACAAAAAAATAATTTTTAATTTTTTACTCCCATTTTTTCCATTTGATCCAAAAACCTTATATATTAAATTTTTTGGCGATCAGTTAAGATTAGCCCATGTCACCTTAGCGGTCTTCGTTTCCAAAGTAATTTGTATGGAGCCAAAGGCGAATTTTCACTAAAATTCTCTAAATGACACCATTATGGTCCGATCGATGAAAAACTTTACCGTTTCATTATTGTGATTTAAAAACGATCTCCACAAAAAATTTTGAAAATCGAATCGGATTTTGATTAGCTATATAGGGCCCAAAATACCCAAAATCGGCCAAATATGTATATGTGCCCGATGTGTTGGCACGGGTTAACATTAAGCGATCGCATTAAAATTTCATATATAAGATTTTTGGATCAAATAGAAAAATTGTTTTTTTTTGGGTCACTCTAATGTACACACATATTAAATGAATTTTGCTAAAACTAGAATAAATGTAAAACTTCTCTACAAAAGTGGTGTCTTAGACACGCCGTTCGGACTCGGCGATAAACTGTAGGTCCCATATCATTGAACTAATGTGAATCGGGGTGCACTCATTGATTTGAGAGACGTCTCCCGTGTCCCGTGTGGGGTGTTTGTGGAACAATTATAGAATAACATATTTTTGCAACAAACACTGAAATTAAATTTGAAAATTTACTGAGACAGCGATTAAAGTCAAAGATCAACGAATTCCACATCAAACAAAAATTTTTTCTCCAAGCAATATCGAAAATTTCGATCATCAAGCTTAACTCTAGACCCCACATATGTAATGACCAGATCCGTTACAGACAATTTGGGGTCGATCTTACCATGCCCAGCTGTCCGTCTGTCTATATGGACACGATTGGGTCCATATTTTGTATATCGTCATATTTCCTCCTACCATAGATCATGTTCGGTGATGGATTATATCGACACCCTCTTTTGGGTATCTTCCAAACAAAATTTCAAAGCTGTTTGGTTAAATGCAGTTAAAGCACTACACCTTTTTCAGATGTAATTCGAATCATTTTAGTTGTAATTCGAGAATTCCAATTGTAATTTGAAACATTTCAATTGTAATTCGAATTATTCTATTTATAATTCGAATTATTCAATTTCTAGTTCGAATTATTCCATTTGAAATTCGAATTATTCCATTTGTAATTCGAATTATTCCATTTGAATTTCGAATTATTCCATTTGTAATTCGAATTGATTTCATTTGTAATTTCAAATGAAATATTTCGCATTACATATGGAATAATTCGAATTACAAATAAAATAATTCGAATTACAAATGGAATAATTAGAATTTCAAATGAAATAATTCGAATTTCAAACGGAATAATTCGAATTACAAATGGAATAATTCGAATTTTAAATGGAATAATTCGATTTATTAATGGACTAATTCGAATTATTAATGGACTAATTCGAATTACAATTGGAATTTTCGAATTGCAAATAAAATTTACGAGTTACAAATAGAATAATCGAATTACAAATGAAATGTTATGAATTACAACTGGAATGTTTCGAATTACATGTGAAAAAGGTGTTGTTGCTGTTGTAACAGTGTTTGTTATTATGTTTGTATGTTCTTTCTTCTGTTCAATCTGGTACTGGGTCTATCTCCAGTTCCAGGAAAGTGGCTGCTTCGATTGGATGTAACCACAGATCCACTGGAGTTAGATGAGTAGGTTTGGCTGGGCAGTTGAAAAGGTGTTTTGTGTCGTGCGGGCCCATGCCACAGACTGGACAGATGTCTTGCACGGCGCGGTCGATTTCCGCCCTCTACTCTAGTTTGTCGTGGCAGCTGACGCTCCTCAGCTGCAATAGATGGGGGATGTATTTCGAGGACTTTATTCACACTATAATTGCTTAAGGCCTTGGTTTGATATGCTTGTTGATCAAGGGTTCTCTCCTGTATCGCATGGATATCCTTCCTGATCTGCCTGAATGTGTCGGGCCTACCCACAAGATGGTGATTCGGATGGCTCACACGGTAACATCCAAGCAGGTACTGCAACGAAACATCTCATTCTGTTGCTTCACTGGAAGAATCTTTGCCTCCTCATGTAGATGGTCCACTGAAGATTTGAGGAGGCACCCTGTTGCTGTTCTCAGGGCAGCATTCTGGCAAGGTTGAATCTTTTTCCAATTTGTATTACATAATCTCGGGGACCAGACTGTGTGGTCAACAAAGTTTCTTTATCTGCACCCCAAGTGCTGCCGGCTAGGGACTTGAGAACCTTGTTCCTACTTTTCAGTTCGTCGCAATACCACGGCGGCGGGTTCTTTGTACCGGATTGACCCGGAACTACACAACATCATTGTTCCGGCTAGCTGCTGCCACCTCAGTGTACATATGTGTGTTTGTATGTTTTTCGCCTATGACCATTGCTGTTTCAAAATCCACAAAAACTTCCCAGATGTAAGCGGTTTTCATTCAAAGTTAGTTAAGGGACACCGTACTTGACATTGTTTTATAAGGAGGCGATACACAAAGTGCATTGTGCCAATTTCAAATTCTGTATCTCAAAAATGGTAAAACCTATGAAAATATCATTAAGGCCAATCTTGCAGAAAATTTTCACTGTTACAATATTTTCTTTAGTCCGATTACGATAGGACTTGCTGTTTCCAAGATAAACCGAGAAGCCCTAAAAAAACCCTAAAAAACCCCTGAAAATGTGAACTTTAACCGCGATTTATTTGTAAATCTCTCAGGCGATTTCTTTTTTGTTTTTTGATTTTTCTCATCTATGAACATTGTAGTTTCAAAATTCTCAAAAACTTCCCAGGTGTATGCACCTTTCATTTAAAGTTAGTTAAGGCACACAACATCATATCCCTGTATGATATTTTGATGAGTTTTTACATAAGATTACATAAAATCTTAATTATAAAGTGATTCGATAAAAAAGATTCCGCACAAAAAGCTTTTAGAGTTTTTATTTTTCAGAGCTTTTGACAATTTTTTGAACTCACTGTGAGCAGATATTTAACTGAAAACAAGGTATAGGGGCACACGCCATAAATTAAATAACAACTGTTTGTGTCTCACTATTTCTATCATCGTATTATACTATATATATGATTTTATATTATATATAACTTTATTTCATATGTCATAAAAATTAAAAATGGTTTGTGCGGTACCTTTTTTAAAATTTAATTGGAATAAAAGTTATTTTAGTCATTAATAGGTAACCGACCATCCATTCGTACAACAGCAAATAATTTTTTGAATTTTTTTTTTTCATTTCATAGAATTTTTTAATTTTTTTTAAAGTGGTTTGTGCGGAACCTTTTTTTGTGATAAAGTGGAATTAATGTTATTATTATTAATAGGCAAAAGTTCATTTATTCTCACTACAGGAAATCATTTTTGGGAAAAAATGTCAAAATGTCATAACCCTACTGCGTGCCGTTCGAACTAGGAGATAAACAGTGGGTTCCATATCATTGAGTTAACATGAATCGAGGTACCCTCATGAAGTCTCCATTGTCAATTATGATAATATTTGGAAGATGCAGCAGCCATTTCGGCTGCATATTGGGTCCGATTTGAAGTCACGATAACCAACACATGGCCTGCATGTGGATTGAGACCGTACGACGCACTGAACCCCACCACCTGTTTCCTGTTTTTTGTTATGGACCCAGCCAATCCAAGTTACAGAGTTTTTGAATTTGGAATGAACATAATTGCGTTGCTACAACAACAATAACAGATACTCCATTTAAGTACATATCTGATTTGGCTGAAACTTGGCAAACCGTAATATTTCTTCTTCCAATTATACCTAAAGTATCAACAAGGTCCACATCGGACAAATTCTTCGAGGACCAACATTTCTGTTTAGCGCAATTTAAGAGTCCTTTCAGTGTAGTTTCGAGATATAGTTCTTGTGATTCTGATCATAGCATTATAACTTTTTTTTTGTAGATCCTGATATAAAGGCCCAAAAAGGTCTAAAAAATCCCCTTCGGCGTATGTAAGGAGAAATTGCAGCAGTAGTGATGTTGCGGAAAGTTTTCTCTGCTAATTGAGGATTTGAGCTAGTGAACAGCTCTCTGAATGAACCCTAGTTTATCGGGTTTTTCCAGAGTTCAGATATGTATGTAAGGGTATCAGAGTTTGTGATGTCGTGTGGTCTGTTGATGGAGAGTATGAAAAGAAAGTAACCTAAGCTAATATAATTTACTGTTTGCCAGGACACTATACGCGTTGTACCGATTATAAAATAGACCTGTATGATGCATTTTTCATACCATGGATTCCTTGGTGAGATCTCTTGTATCCAAGTAATTATTTTGCGGCTGTTTGCATGGAGTGGGCAATACTTTGCCATAGTGCTGATATGTTATCGGGACGAGGATTGCTTTGATGAAGCAATAGGGCCAGTTGTGTGGAATATGATGTGGCTATCTGTTGTGATTGCAGCTCCAACTTCGGTATTGTGTCTGTTCGTACATAATTTCCTATGTTTAGTCGGGTACGTACCTTTGCGCAACAAGGTGGTGGTCTGAGTCTATGTTTGCACCTCGGAACGATCGTATATACAACATGCTCGACGAGTGTCTTACATCTATCATAACGTGATTCGTTTGATTTCTTTTATTTGATCTGGAAACAGCCAGGTGACCTTATGTATATCGATATGCTTAAATCTGGTACTGGTAACTACCATGTTGTTTGTCCCTACGAAATTTATCAGCCTCCTTCCATATTTAGATGTTTCACTGTAGAGACTGAATTTTCCGACTCTTGGGCCAATTTTGAAATTTCCAATTTTGGCATTAAAATCGCCTAGAATAATTTTAATGTCATGGGCAAGGCAACGCTCGCAGAATATATCTTTGGTATGTTCATTATTGACTTCGCTTGGAGCATGAGCGCAGATAAGGCTGATATTGAAGAATTTTGCTTTTAACCGTATTGTAACAAGTCTTTTATCCACTGGGGTGGAGTTGGAGACCAGATGTTTTAACCTCCAACCAACTACAAAATCGCAACCAAAGTCATGCTTTTTGTCATTGCAGCTATCACACAGTGCGTCACTTTTAGGTGTTGTTGTGACGCCTTTCCAATCGTACATATTCCCCGTATGGCAGTGATGTCTGCCTTATATTTTTCAAGTACACCTGCCAATACGTAAACTGCACCTTTTCTGTAAAAAGTGCGAACATTCCAGCTGCAGATTCGCATATCATGTCCCTTAAAACGTTCGCGGGGTTCGTCAACTTTAAAGGGGCATGTTTTTTTCCTTTTTTAGTTGTTTTATATTTTAATCAATTTCTATCTGCTTCACCTTCATCCATTCTCACAATTCGAGAATGTGACCTAACCAGCAGCGTAACCCCATAATGAACTCAAGTTACAAATTAAATGCATATAAAATTAATAGAAAAAAACTAGATATCTCTATGCATGTAAAATGGGTCCTTTTCAATAGCTTTTCACCTACATAGTAGATGTATTTCATTATCATACATTTGTTTTTGCCATGTCATTTCGACACATACACACAAATGTATACTACAACTACCAATTACTATTGCAAAATGAATGCATTCTGCTGCCTCAGCAATATGTTTGTGGACATGGGAAATACAAACGAAATGAAAGAGAAAAACAAAAAAACAGCAACAACAAAAACGACATAAATCATGAATATAACAAGAAAATCATGGTGATAACATAGTGTGAATTATACCCTGACATAGTGTACATGAAGGCATGGTGGATGTCATGCATACGTTCAATTTATTTAAGAAGGGGAAAAAAAGGAGGCAAATACAAGAGACAGTAAAATAATAAAAAAAACTACAATATAGCTTAATATTTATAATAGCCTCAACAACAATAGCAATAATGAAGTGAATAACCATTTTGTGATAAGCACATAACAATATGTTGTTGTTCTTGTTGTTTAGAAATTACAATGTGTGACAAATAAAGGAAAGGAAAAAATATGTTGGATATAAATCTAAAAATTTACAACACTAATCTTCATGTTTGTCTGAAACGAATAAAAAAAGTATCGGACGGTTTTGCCGATGGACATGTATCTTCAATAAGGTACTTACGCAGGGTAGTTTTCAGCGGTACTGCCAAAATGAGCATTCTTCATACAATTTTTTAAACATTTTGCTTTCAAAATGAATTTCAGTTATCTGGTTCTTGTTGCTTACTGGGTTGCCTTGGCAGCTGGCGTTCTTCTGCTGCGTTGAATGGGGGTTGGTCTCAGAGTACGGAATTCACACTGTGCCTTTGTACTGTCTGCACTGTCTGTCTGTGTGAATGCTATTCAAGCCTGCCTAATGTGTTCGATGACCTAGAGATTCTCGTTTATACCTCAGGGCATAAAGATCTCTCCTAACGTGCCTGCAAGGGGAAGCATGTCCACTAGATCATGGCACGGAGGTAACACCCAGGTAGTTACTGTATCTACAACATCTTGTTGTATTGATTTTGACCGGGCTCCTTATGAAAATGGTCCACTGGTGTCCTGGGTTTTCCGCAGATTTGAATAGTTTTCCACTGAGTACCGCTAACATTTGCATGCAATACTGGAGCCGCATAGCTTATCACAGGCCAGACTATTGCGTTGCAAAAAGTCAATAGAGGCTCTTTGTCCGCACCCCAAGTGCTGCCGACCAGCGACTTGAGGATCTTGTTCCTACTTCTGATCTTGTTGCAAACAGCTGTGGCTTGTGCGGACGACTTAAACAACCTGTTGAACGTTACACCCAATATCTTAAGGGAGTTAGTGGTCGGAATCAGGACACTATCGACCACTATGTTCAGCGGAGCCTCATTTCAGCCATCCATGTGTTAAACCGTGTGGCAGTGGATTTTACGGAGTATATTTTTATATCCCTCAAATGGAAGAACTGCACTAAGTCAGCTAACCTCTCACATATGTCATCGACCCGACGCCAAGATCGCACAATCATCAGTATGCATTACTACCTATATTCCTTTTGAATGCCACCATGGCGCAATGGTTATAACACCCGCGTCGCAGTCTGAATGCCCGGGTTCGATTCCCAGGTCAGACAACATCAAATTCTCAGCCGTGGCAAAATAACCCTCAGTGGAATGTTGGCGACATGAGGGTAGTATTGCCTCTAGAATCCTTGCTGCTGTAGTCAAGTGGTAGATCGGTTTTTACGATTTACTTCTGCTGACATCCTTGCCTGGCTTTAGTTAGTTAGTTGTGTAGACTGTTGCAATAGAATTTCAGGAATGATGCATTTCCCGGCGGCAGAACGACAACGTAGAGAGTTAGATGCTGCGATTGTTGTCATTGGGGAGACCGCGGGGGTGTCTCGAATTCGGACGACGAAGTTGGGGGCATAACTCCTAACGCAGTGGAGATGGAGTGGACTAAGACCTGAGAAGCACCCAAAGTGCTCTCATTCCCTACATCCATTACATCTCACCGAAGTTGTCTGATGGTGAATGCGGATCTCGCAACAGATCCATGGCCCGTGGTTCTTCTCTATTCCGGAACGAACCAACAGAGCGCGGAGCAGTCATTCCGGTATATATTGCCGCTCCCATAGTGAAAAAGTATACAAACACAAACAAATAATTGTTTAAGTGACGGCCCGGGTCGAAGACATCTCCGAGTCAATCCGGTGTATAAAACTGGCCGCCGCACTGTGGTTTAGAATCCTTTTTTCAGTATTGATTCACCTGTCCCGTATTTCGGTATTTTGAAGGTTTAAGCCACATTATTTTACCGAAATGTCTGACATTTGGTATTCAGTCTTCTTTGATGTTACAAAACATTCCCCCAGAAATTTGTTGGTATCGGTCCACGTATTCATATAGACCCCAGTGAGCGAACCCTCGCGATCATCGGTATTTTGAAGGTTTCAACAAATTTAGTGGAAAGGGTATTATAAGTTTTTTTTCCCGAAAATTAATGTAACGCCGCGAAATATTTATCGTAGACGCCCCATACCAAAATGCATATCTCGACGAGAAAAAGCGACAGACAGACCTCTGTGCGTGAATTAAAAATTGTAATCAAACTCCAGACCGCAATTTTGGACCAATTGTTAAGTACTGTTCGTGACACTTTATATGTACCAATCGCTATTCTCATGTTCAGCCCTATCAGTTCCCCTTTACATATAAATACATAAGTACGAATTTCCGAAACCTCCTCCTAAGATTTCAGAAACTCCTGCTAACCTGTTTACTTAACAACAAATTATACCAAATTCTGTAACAATTGGTACTTTTCATAGTATGCATTTCGAAAACCATATCCTAACCCCACACAGATTCCAGCTCTGTCCCTACACCCAACAACAAATTGAGTACATTTTAGTAATTTTCGTATACTTATGGCACGTATACTTATGGCACAAAACAAGTAAAAAAATATCACTCGGCTTTGCCGAATGAGATATACCCTCAACCTATATGAATTGAAATTTTCAGCTACGGACATATCGAAGCTAATTAGGGGTTTTAACACATTTCGGTCTGTTTTCTCAAGAAGTATGGATTTGTCCCTGAAAAAACTTAAAGCAGGAATGAAAGTTGCTTTAACAAACATCAAAATGATTCGAGAGCAGGTCTTAAAGTGAACTTGTCCGACATTTTATGTGCGAAGTATAGACCAAATCGGTTACTCCCTTCAAGAGTTATCGTGCGCACACATTTTCCGAACTTTTGTGGGGGAGGTACCGGAAGGAGTGGATCCATATAATCCATCTTCGAAATTAAACTAAGTTTGGAAAAAATATTATGAAAGATAAATTTTGGACCGAACCGGTTGATCCGTTCGAGAGACAGACGGACGGATATGGCTAAATCAACTTCAAATTGTCTGAAAAGGATTTAGTCCAAACATACTTGGGATCTAAAATCATTATTTCGATGAGGCACATTTTGCCCGTATGCTCGCGTTAGGATAAATGATGAGGGTATAATAAAAACAGTAATCTTTATTCCATATCTCAGTATTCAAGCAGTATCCGTTCATCCAATACCAAATTTTATCAAACTTAGTACCATTTAGATTTCTCAAAGTACGTAACATAAGTACGATTTTTTTCAAAACAACCTCTGTTCTTCTCTTAAACAGTAGTCTAAATTCCAAATTTCATATTTCCAGCTTTACCAAACCAAATCCAAATTGTACCAAATTTAGTACGAATTTCCAAAACTTCCTCAATCCTAAACTCCAACTTTAATCTTAATTCCAAATTTCAGGAGTCCAGCGATATCCGTTCACCCAAATCCAAATTGTACAAAATTTAGTACCATTTAGCATTTTCGTACCCATAAGTACGTTTTTCCAAAATTACCTGAATCCTACACTTCGACAGTAATCTTAATTCCAAATTCCAGGATTCCACCTCTATTCGTTCACCCAAATCCACATTGTACCAAATTTAGTACCATTTAGTACTCTTCGTACCCATAAATATGAATTTTCAAAACTTTCTCAATCCTACAGTCCAACAACAACCATGCCAGTATAAAAGTTGGAGACATCATACTCCTTTGTTTTAAATATGAATTAAAATATTCTACGCCATTTGTCGTCGAAGAAGCATTCTTTCAGGCCAATTTCCGTGCATTTATGATAAATGTGGTCAACAAACAAACAAATAACTGGATATATGTATTAGGTTGTAACTCTGTTATCTGATCATGTACACCAACATAATTGACATCAAGAGAGCCTTTTCCAAGTATAGCTTACTTACCCGGAGTGGTGCTAAAGGAATAAAGCTGTAAGCGGTATAATGAAAATTTTCAAAATTTTCACACAAAACTTGTGGTCTATTTAACCCCCTAAATACAATCTAATCAACATTTCAAATTACAAGCTTCTTCTTCATCGTAAACCCAAACCTTACCTATCGGACTATTATTGCGACCTACAGAGCACCTACAAAATTGGATACAAATTATGTTTTTGGTCCATTTCACCCGCTTAATATTTCACGATCAGCACCAATAACAACAGGTGTCTATTCTAGTCTGAACCCGACTGCCATGAAAAATTTCGTGACGATCGGTCCATAATTGCGGCCTGGAGTTTGCTTACAATTTATAATGGCCGGAAGGACGGACGGACACACATCTCAAAATCGCTTTATCTCGTCGAGATATGAATATTGGTATACCACCTTGGGGATCTAGGACCGATATTTCGCGGTGTTACATGAATTTTTGCCAAAACAAACGTATAATCTCCTTTCCACATAGTGGTGTAGGGTATAAATAAGTTACAGTGTTTTATTTATAAAAGCACTAACAAGCAGAAAATAATTTTTCGCTTAGCCTCTTTATGATGGAATCTCTGAAATAAAACGCTTGCCGTTTCATCATTTTTATTTGCGAAGTTCCATCATACTTAGCTAAGCGAAAAATTTTATTCTAGTTTTTAGTAGAAAATGTAGATCAAAACTTTAAAATGCCTGAAATCGGGTGGTTCCAAATTCTATACCAAATTCTTGGTGGGTAAGTTTCTGGACCATTGGCAACTCTAAATGCCAAGTTATCGGGCAAAAATGAAGATAAAATCCTATAAATACTTGAAATCGGGTGGAACCGCTACATGGGGGCTCTAACAAAACCTGGACCTATATCCACACATTTTTGGTGGGATAGTGTCTGTACCCTTGGCAACTCTAAATGACAAGTTATAGCCAATTCGGCTTAAGAATGAAGATAAAATCCTCAAAATACTTGAAATCGGCTGGTACTGCTGAATGGGGACTATAGAAAAATCCATATTGATTTTGATTTCACTTGTCGTCCAAATTTGAAAAGTGTGCAAAAATTAGTTACTAGATTTGAACTAAAAAGACAACAAGCAACTTAAATAAAACACTGTAAAAACAAGTAAAAAAAGTATCAGTCCGTCCCTTCAAGAGTTATCGTGCGCACAATTTTTCCGAACAATTTTGAACTTTTGTGGGGGAGGCACCTGAACTTAAACTAAGTACGGTGTGCCTTAACTAAATTTAAATGGAAGGTGCTTACACCTGGGAAGTTTTTGCAGATTCTTGAACTATAATGCTCATTGATGAGATATATCAAGAAATGAAAAAAGTCGCCGGGGGGATTTTCAAATAAATCGCGATTTAAGTTGACATTTTTAGGGGTTCTTTAGGTTTTTACGATTTTGGTTGGAAACCGCGAGTCCTATGTAAAGGGGCCTAAAGGAAAAGTTTGTAGCTGTCAAAATTGTCCACAAGATTGACCTTTATAATATTTTCGTAGG
The DNA here is from genome assembly GCF_047663935.1 of Musca autumnalis. Lineage (NCBI taxonomy): Eukaryota > Metazoa > Arthropoda > Insecta > Diptera > Muscidae > Musca > Musca autumnalis. The sequence goes on from NW_027411710.1 coordinate 149,500, forward strand.
TTTTACTGTTTTTGAGATATAGAAGTTCAAATTGAGATAATTCACAGACTGTATCGCCTCCTTTTAAAACAATATCATGCTCAGTGCGCCTTAACTAACTTTTGATGAAAACCACTTACACATGGGAAGATTTCGCGGATTCTGAAACAGCAATGTTTATAGGTAAGAAAAATAAAAAAGCAGAAAAAATCGCCGGAGGGATTTTTAAATAAATCGCGATCAAAATTCACAATTTTAGGGTTTTTTAGGTTTTCACGATTTTGCTTAGAAACCACAAGTCGTATCGAAATGAGTCTAAAGAAAATGTTGTAGCTGTGAAAATTCTCTACAGGACTGACCTTTAGGTTTTTTTCGTAGGTTTTATCATTTTTGAGACATAGAGGCTCAGTTCAAATTTTTAGGTTTTTATCTTAAGTCTTCAAAATTTTGCTTGGAAACAGCAAGTCATACCAGAATCGTACTAAAGAAAATGTTGAAGCTGTGAAAATTCTCTACAAGATTGGATGATTTATTTTTCCTAGGAGGTAACATTTTCAAGATATATAAGTTTAATTTGGGAAATTGCAGTATTGACATTGTTTTATAAGGAGGCGATACAGTCAGTGGATTGTCTCAATTTGAACTTCTATATCTCAAAAACGGTAAAACCTACGAAAATATCATAAAGCCCAATCTTGTGAAGAATTTTCAGAGCTACAACAGTTTCTTCAGGCTTATTTTCGTAGGACTCGCGGTTTCAAAGCAAAATCGTAAAAACCTAAAGAACCCCTGAAAATGTGAATTTAAATCGCGATTTATTTGAAAATCCCTCCGGCGATTTTTTTCGTTTCTTGATATTTCTCATCTATGAGCATCGTAGTTTCAGAATCTGCAAAAACTTCCCAGGTGTAAGCACCTTCCATTTAAATTTGGTTAAGGCACACCGTGTAAGTTTGGACAAAATATTATGAAGGCCAAATTTTTGATCGAATCGGCAGATCTGTTCGAGAGTTATCTTGCGCTCCAACCACTACACACGGTGTCATAGGGGTTTTTTCAACCTTTCAGGCTATTTTCTCAGGAAGTAATTTTGCCCCTGATGAATACACGATGCTACAACAAAAATCAAAACGATTCGAGAGCAGGTCCTAAACTGAACTTTTCCGAAATTTTGTGTGGGAGGTACCCGAAGGCGTAGACCGATTGAGTCCATATTGGAACCTCATCTAAGTCTAGTAGAAATTTCACGATGTGCAAAGTATGGACCAAATGAGTTAATCCCTTCAAGGGTTATCGCGCGCACAATTTTTCCGAAAATTTTGGAACTTTTGTGGGGGAGGTACCTGAAGGTGTGAACCGATATGGCTTATCTTCGAACTTAAACTAAGTTTGGAAAAAATAATATAAAGGCTAAATTTTTGACCGAATCGGCAGATCCGTTCGAGAGTTATCTTGCGCTCCAACCACTACACACGGTGTCATAGGGGTTTTTGAATCTTTCAGGCTATTTTCTCAGGAAGTAGAGTTTTGCTGGGCAGCAAGTACAAGTTGCTACAACAAAAACCAAAGCGATTCGAGAGCTGCTCCTAAACTCAACTTCTCCGAAATTTTGTGAGGGAGGTACCCGAAGGAGTGGAGCGATTGAGTCCATATTGGAACCTCATCTATGTCTGGTAGAAATTTCACGATGTGCAAAGTATGGACCAAATGGGTTACTCCCTTCAAGAGTTATCGTGCGCACAAATTTTCCGAACATTTTCGAACTTTTGTGGGGGAGGTACCTGAAGGAGTGGACCGATATGGCCCATCTTCGACCTTAAACTAAGTTTGGACAAAATATTACGAAAGCAAATTTTTGGACCAAATCGGCTCATCCGTTCGAGAGTTATCTTGCGCTCCAACCACTACACACGGTGTCATAGGGGTTTTTGAATCTTTCAGGCTATTTTCTCAGGAAGTAGAGTTTTGCCCCTGATGAAACTTGAACCGTCGTATAGGGGGCAGCAAGTACAAGTTGCTACAACAAAAATCAAATCGATTCGTGAGCAGGTCCTAATCTGAACTTATCCGAAATTTTGTGTGGGAGGTACCCGAAGGAGTGAACCGATTGAGTCCATATTGGAACCTCATCTAAGTCTAGTAGAAATTTCACGATGTGCAAAGTTTGGGTTACATCTGTCACTCCCTTCAAGAGTTATCGTGCGCAATTCCGAACATTTTCGAACTTTTGTGGGGGAGGTACCGGAAGGAGTGGACCGATCTTCGAACTTAAACTAAGTTTTCGTAAAACATTATAGAAGCCAAATTTTGGACCGAATCGGTTAATCCATTCGAGAGTTGTCGTGCGCTCCAGACAGACGGACGGACATTGCTCAATCGACTCCAAATTGTCTAAAACACATTTTGTCCAAACATACTTGGGGTCTAAAACCATTATTTCGATGAGGCACATTTTGCCCGTATGAAAGTGTATATACCCTCGTTGAGGGTATAACAATGGTATCGGAACCCCAGTGCGTATAATTGTTAATAATGAGAAATATGATAATAACAATCATACGCACAGAATTTTTTTTGTATCGTTGCGATATTATTGTATGTGGTATGGGAATTCTTGTCTCAACCTATGACAAAATAATCACGGCATATGGTTTATACTTCAAAAAGCAAAACAAAAACTCTATTAAAAATTCAAATAAAGTTTGTAAGTTTCCAAGAACATTTCAAAGAAAATTTTAATAGAAAAGTTTTCTTTGAACATTTTTTTCATCATTTTGCCACGCCCTAAAAATATGCAATATTGGTGTTACTTAGTTAAAGTGGCTAAATACAAAACAATTCCCTCTCTACAGGTTTCCGGCGGCAAAGAATTCATCAGCATAAAAAACATTGAGTATGTGTGTGTGCTTTGAAAATGGACAATATAATAACAAAAGTTTTTGGCGAAAAGTATTCGAAAACAAAACACAAAATATTTAATTGACTTTCTGTGTTGTTGGTAAATTATAACGAAACAAAAGAAAGAAACAAAAGAAAACAAAACAATTCATGATGAAAACAGAAGCATTACAGGCGGCGCTACCATAATTATGTACAATGTCATAATGATTATTATCAATATTCTCATCGAAAAAAAAGAAAAACAAAAATCAACGAATGTGAAAACAAAAGTCAATAATCATGACTAACAAAAATGCTGCTACAACAACAACAATACAAAGAAAGCGTGAGTAAGACCATTTCTATGTGGCAGCAACAACAATAACAGCATAGCAAAGCGGTTTTTACAGGATGCTGTAAAACAAACAGCATCCTTGTGCAGCAAACAATGAATGAAAAAGAGTAGAGACCCTATAACAGTTTATGGTCAATGTGAGTAGAAATAAATAAAAAAATTCCAACAAAAGTCTAAGAGTGTTTAAGTGAGAATTTTAACGGCAAATATAAAGGAAAAATCAGCAACAATGATGTTAAAAATGAAATATGTAATTTTTCTCTCCCGATAACATTCTGTATGTAATCCAATGGAGAGAGATCATTAAAGCTTTTGACTCAAAAAAAAAAAAAAAAAAAAAAAAAAAATACATTCTCTTTGTTTGGAAATACGTGTTTGTGAATGTTATCGGCAAATGTAAACAAAATGTTAAAGAGGACATCTCTCTCTAACGGGCAAATTCTCCATATATTGTAATGGAGTATAAGTGTCTCCCAAAAAAAAGGAGTCTCAGTGTAGTGTAAATGTTAAACGACCAATGTAAACAAAACAACATCAATGGTGTTAAAGAGCAAATACATGTTATCTCCTGATAACACTCTGCATATTCTCCATATAATATCCATGGGATAATAAGAGTATACCAAAAACAAATGTGTGTGTGTTGTGAGTTTAGCATTTGGGCATTTGAAACGGCAAATGTAAACAAAGCAGCAGAAATGGTGATTAAGAGAAAATTCGCATTATCTCCCGGTAGTACATTTGCCTAAAAATTTTCCATATAATTTAGGGAGAAATAGAACATGGCTAACCTAAGATGAGAACAGTAAAAATAAGTGTATCAAGTGAAAGTGTATTTGTTGTGTGGAGTTCTAAAAGCAAAATAACCCCGTCCCCCGTGTAAATAACAGCAACAGCAATATGAATACAAATGTGTGTGTATGTAATGCAATATGTGTGTGAATGACTGAGAACTTTTAACCACTAAAAATCATGTTTTTTGTTCTTGTTCTACACAAAAAAATGCTTATTATCAAAGGCAAAAATTACAAAAACGCTTTAAGTGAAAACAACAACACTTATAAATCCAAGTAAGGGGACAACGACATTTTATTTTTCAACAGCCAAGAAGAATTCTTGGCATTATTTTTTTGTTTTTGTTGTGAGCCATGGCTCACCAAAGTCTGCAACATTATCTTCAGCATCATTAATATTGAAATAAGTCAACGAAGTACAACCAACATACAACAACACAATTCTATAGATCAATGACCCACATTAAGAGCAGTAACAGCAGCATCTTCTTCTTCTTCTTCCACAACAACCCCAAAGGACAAGGCGAATCGCAAAACCTCATCAAAAAGCAAGGTAATAAATTCTTAAAAAAGTACCAACAACAACATCAACATAATAATTTTCAAACATAAAACACTTTAGTTATTTCATAAGTCAAACTCATCGGTCTTTTAGAGAGACGTATTTTTTAGAGAAAGAGAGTGGGTCAGTGAATGATGGTGGTAATTTAAGTTTGGTGATTCCATAATATATATGTATCTTCATTCATCTGGCCCTTTGGTTTCTTTTTTCATTTACAAAGAAAATCTTTTTGATTTTTCCTCAGGGGGGAAATGATAAATTTTATTCTCAGTTTTTTTTTTGTGATATTAATGCTATTCATGAAATTTTGATTTCATGTTGTCTAGAAAATGATGAATTGTCTAGATTTCGTTGAAATTAAATTTTAATGCAAAAATTGTCTGCAGATAGTTAAAAAATTAATTATAAATGACCTTTTGACATGTTTCTACAATGTCTGATTGGAAGGTCATTATTGATGACCCATTAGGGTGATGACAACAGGTCCTTTAATATAATGACTTCTCTAAAATACCTATGAAAGACATTGTGGTCTCTATGGGAAATCCTACTGATTACACTGTGACACAAAATGGAAGTCTACGTCTGGTGGTGTAAAATTCCCTTTGGGAACGAAGGCCCCTATTGAGTATATTAAGAACCAAAAGGATCCCATAGCTAAAGGTTCTGAGTTTACGGTGCTCTTGAATCAAATTTAAATGGAAGGTGCTTACACCTGGGAAGTTTTTGCGGATTCTGAAACTACAAAGTTCATAGATGAGAAAAATCAAAAACCAAAAAAAATCGCCAGAGCGCTTTTTAGATAAATCGCGATTCCAGTTGACATTTTTAGGGGTTGTTTAGGTTTTTACGATTTTTCTTAGAAACCGCAAGTCCTATCAAAATGAGACTCAAGCAAATGTTGTAGCAATGAAATTTCCCTACAAGATTGACCTTTACGGTATTTTCGTAGGTTTTACCATTTTTGAGATATTGAAAATTGGGACAATGTACTGACTGTATAGCCCTCTTATAAAACAATGTCATGAAGGGTGCGCCTTAACTAACTTTTAATGAAAACCGCTTACACAGGGGAAGTTTTTGTGAATTTTGAAACAGAAATGTTCATAGATGAGAAAAATCCAAAAACAAGAAAAAATCGCTGTAGGGATTTTTAAATAAATCGCGATTCAAGTTGACATTTTTAGAGGTTGTTTAGGTTTTTGCGATTTTGCTTGGAAACCGCAAGTCTAATCGAAATTTAGCTAAAGAAAATGTTGTAGCTGTGAAAATTTTCTGCCGGACTGACGTTTATGATTTGTTCTCAGGCTGTACCATTTTGAGATAAAGAAGCTCAGTTTATATTTTTAGGTTTTTTTGTCAGGGGTTCGCGATTTTGCTTGAATACGGCAAGTCTTCTTATAACTGTTAAAATTCTCTACAAGACTGGCTTATGTAATATTTCCTAGGTTGTACCATTTTTTTTAGATATAAAAGTTTAAGTTGGGAAATTGCAGTCATGACATTGTTTTATAAGGAGACGATACAGAATTAATTAAATTTGAATTGTCCCAATTTCAACTTTTATATCTCAAAAGTTGTAAAACCTACGAAAATTTCATTAAGGTCAATGTTGTAGAGAACTTTGATAGCTACAACATTTTCTTTATTCCCATTTCGATAGGACTTGCGGTTTCCAAGCAAAATCGCAAAAACATAAACAATCCCTAAAAATGTCAACTTGAATCGCGATTTATTTAAAAAGCGCTCCGGCGTTTTTTTTTGTTTTTTGATTTCTCTCATCTATGAACATTGTAGTTTCAGAATCCGCAAAAACTTCCCAGGTGTAAGCACCTTCCATTTAAATTTGATTCAAGAGCACCGTGAGTTATGACGTAATTATTCCTAGATATCTCTGTTTGGCGATATTGTTTCATCATTTTGAGATAACATGTTTTCAGTTAAATAGAATGAGGAATTTTTTATACCCTCAGCATTTATGCTACGGGCAAAATGTGCCTCATCGAAATAATGGTTTTAGACCCCAAGTATGTTTGGACGAAATGTGTTTCAGACAATTTGGAGTTGATTTAGCCAGACTGTCTGGCTGGAGCGCACGAAAACCAAAATTTGGTTTTCGTAAGATAGTTTATATCGGGTCATATCGTTCGAAGATGGGTTATGCCGATCCACTCCTTCCGGTACCTCCCCAACAAAAGTTCGGAAATGTTCGGAATATGTGTGCGCACGATAACTTTTGAAGGAAAAAAACCGATTTGGTCCATACATTGCACATCTTGAAATTTCTACCAGACTTTGATGAGGTTTCAATAAGGACTCAATCGGTCCATTCCTTCGGATACTTCCCACACAAAATTTCGGAAAAGTTCAGTTTAGGACCTTCTCTCGAATGGCTTTAATTTTTATCGTAGCATCTTGTACTCACTGCCACCCATATGACGGTACAAGTTCCATCAGAGGCAAGTCCATACTTCCTAAAAAATAGCCTGAAAGATGCAAAGAACCCCATGACACCGTGTAGTGGTTGCAGCGCAAAATAACTCTCGATCCAAAATTTGGCCTTCGTAATATTTTGTGCAAACTTAGTTTAAAATCGAAGATAAGCCATATCTATCCACTCCTTCAGGTTCCTCCCCCACAAAAGTTCAAAAATGTTCGGAAAAATTGTGCGCACGATAACTCTTGATGGGAGTGACCGATTTGGCCCATACTTCACACATCCTAATATATCTACAAGATATAAATCAGGATCGAATATGGACTATATTGAACTACTCCTTCGGGTACCTCCCACACAACATTTTGGATAAATTCACTTTGAGACGTGCTGTCGAATCACTTTGATTTTTGTTGAAGCAATTTGCATTCGCTGCTTCAATTACGACAGTAAAAGTTTTTTCAGGGGCATGTCCATACTTCTTGAGAAAACTGCCGAATGTTGTAAAAAGCCCCTATGGCACCATATGTAATGGCTGGAGAGCTCGAACCGAATACTGCATTCGTCCACACTTGGATATTGCAATATTTCTTCGAATATTAGATGAATTTCGAAGGTGGTGCTTATAGGTTCACTCCTTCCGGTACCTCCTCCACTAAAGTTCGAAAATATTCGCTGAAATGGTACGCGCGATTTCTCATAGACGTAGCAACCGATTTGGTCCAATCTTTGGATCTGTAAATATTGTCGAAACTTAGTTTATGTTCAAATTTTGGCCTTGTGGTACCACCCACACAAATGTTCAACATTTTTGTGTGGTTAAGGGCCTGTCCGAGGATCCCTTGGACATTTTTACCGAAGGTTTTCCTAGTGGTCCTGTTTACAGCGATATTATGTTTTTGGTAGCCCTATCTATCGATATCCCCGCAAATTTCTGAGCTTTAATCCTATCAATACTTTTCTCGGTTCATACGTCCAAAATGTTGAAAACTCCCCTAAATACATAAAGGCCTGAGTACATAAGCTACCTGCTTGCCTTGCTTGCTTTTGATAAAAAAATAAAAAAGAGTGGGGCAACCCAGTTCGAAATTTGCTCGGCCTTCTTTATTTTTTATTTTTATTATGTCAGAAATGAAGCAGGGCAATCAGGCGAGGCAGCTTATGTAGTCAGGCATTAAAGGCCTCCACTCACTTATCAGTCATGCTGTCGGGCCGATGAACCCTTTTGTATATGTGTGCATGACAAGTATGTAGCAAAGCCAATCTTGAAATTTTCCTCCAAAAATGAATTAATTTTAAATTTTTCTTTGTTCCTTCACAAACATTATTCGGATATGTTCTGAGACACACTTCACCTCTTACTTCACGCCTTAAACATTTTGTTTTTGTTTTTGAAAATTGTATATTGACAATTTGAAAATAAAAACAATTTATTCAGACTGATGGGGGGTTCATTTTGAAATCAAAACTATTTGTTTTTCATCAGTCTTGAAAAACTCATTTTCCAATTTAAAAAATTGTCTATCGTATCACTAAAAACACGAATTGAATCTCCTCTACCGTTATTAAAACAATACACTATAGCTTTAAGTATGTCCAATAATATTTGTATTTTGCTTTAAGGACTCGTAAAAAGACTCAATAAATTCAAATTTCAACTTGAAAAACCCACACATACATTCTCAAATTTTCGAAAATTTACACTGGACGCCTTAAGGTTTTTTTTTTGGAAAAAAAGTATTTCAATCCACACAGGCTGAGGGTATATCTCTGTCGGCAAAGCCGACTGATACTTTTTGACTTGTATAGAAAATTTTTTATTCTAGCTCAGATCCTTCCATGTCTTTTTTTTTTTGAATTAACAAGGAACACAAGCTCAGATTTACTACATGAAAAAAATTCTACAAAAATGTTATGTTGGTTCCCCACAGCCAAGATATCGATATTGTCAAGTTTTTTTTCCTTTCCCAGTTTTGCCCTTTTCTTTCTCAGAAAACCCGTATGTTTATGTATTTCGGTACATTTCGTATAAGTTAACTAAGTATGAAATTCGGATGGTCATAACACAGTAGACTTTTTTACAACCCCATATCATTATTTGATGAGCTTTTACGTAAGATTAGATAAAATCTTAAATATTAGGTGATTCGATAAAAATCTAAAAAAACATCGAAATATTCGTCGGAGACCCTAAAAAGTATATATATTATTGATCAGCATAAAATTCTATGTCGATTTGACCATGTCCGTATGTCCGTCCGTCTGTCTGTCTGTTGAAATCAAGATACAGCTCGCAATTTTAAAGATAGAGAGTCAAAATTTGTTACAGAAGGTTTTATTACTTGCAGGATGGTTGGTATTGAAAATGGGATATATCGGTCCACGTTTTGATATAGCCCCCATAGAACGGTACCTCCCGATTTTCGGTATTTTTAAGGTTTTAGCTTCATTATCCTACCAAAATGACTGAAATTTGGTATGTAGTCTTCTTTAGGGGTATAAAACTTTCCACCAGAATTTTGTCGGTATCGGTCCACACCTTCATATAGCCCCCATAGAACGGTACCTCCCGATTTTCGGTATTTTTAAGGTTTTAGCTACATTATCCTACCAAAACTGGCTGAAATTTGGTACGTAGTCTTCTTTAGGGGTATAAAACTTTCCCCTAGAATTTTTTCGGTATCGGTCCACGCCTTCATATAGCCCCCATCGGACGGTACCTCCCGATTTTCGGTATTTTGAAGGTTGTGGCCTCAATATTCCACCGAAATGGCTGACATTTGTTGGTTAGGCTTCATTTGGGGTATAAAATATTCCATATGAAATTTGTCGGTACAGGTCACACGCCCTCATATAGTCCCCATAGGACGATGTCTCCCAATTTTCGGTATTTTTGAAGATTTTAGCTATACTATATTACCAAAATGACTGAAATTTGATATTTCGTCCCCTTTTGGGATGCAAAGCTTTATCCCAGAAATTTATCGGTATCGGTTCATGTTTTGATGTACACCCATCCTGATTTTCGGTATTTTGAAGGTTTTAGCCTCATTATTCCACCGAAGTGGCTGAAATATGGTATTTAGTCTTTTTCCAAGCTACAAAAATTTCCCTCAGAAATTTGTCGGTATACGTGCATGTTTTGGGGGGTACTTTCATAGAACGGTATATCCCAATTTTCGGTATATTGAAGGTTTTACCCTCATTATAACACGGAAATGGCTGCAAGATGGTACTTAGTCTTCGTTGAGGGTATAAAACTTTCCACCTGAAATTTGTCGATATAGGTCTATGTCTTCATATAGCCCCAATAGAACGGTACCTCCCAATTTTCTACATATGAGCTATACGTTCGCCACCAAAATAGCTGATATTTGGTATTTAGTTTTTGATAGAGGTATAAAACGTCCTCAAATACCCCCATAGGACCGTACTTTCCGATTTACGGTATTTTGAAAGTTGTGGCCTCAATATACCACCGATATGACAGAAGTTTAGTATTTAAATTGCCATGGGTGTATAAAATATTGCAGAAGAGAATTATCAGTATAAGCCCTTTTATTCAAATAACCCCATAGAAGCGTACTTTCCGATGTTCGGTATTTTAAGGTTGTGTCATCAAGATCCCATCAAAACGGTTGAAATTTAATATTTAATCTCCGTTGGTGGTATAAAACTTCCCACCTGAAAATTTCCGGTATTGTTCCATGTTTTTATATACCCCCTCCCAATTTTCGGTATTTTCAAAGTTTTAGTCACAATATTCAATGGGAATAACTGAAATTTGGTATTTAGTCTTCGTTGATGTTAGGAAACTTTCCTCCAGAAATTTATCGGTACAGGTTAACGTTTTATACAGCCTCCAAAGAACGGCCCTCCCGATGTTGTTAACTATCCAAATCCAAAATATCCAGGTTTATGTCTAGTCTAGGTTTTTTCAAGGTTTTGTCCAATTTTATGTATTTCGCTCAATTCGGAAATTTGTAAATATTGGTCCATGTTTTGGAAAGAACAAAAATGTCGCCCCATATTAACACTTTATCAGTTGAGATATATGTACTACTCCTGCAATAAAACGAAATTGTTAATTGTTCCTATTCACTTCAATACAGTTCGTGGTGGAGGGTATAAAACGTTCGGCCTGGCCGAACTTAACGCTTTTCTTACTTGTTTTTAAATAAACGTACGCTGGACAGTTGACCTGACATACGATCATGTGATGTGGTGCCTATAGTGACTTGAAAAAATCAACAAATTCTTTCTAGACCAAATTGAGTCACATTTTCCAAATTTCATCAGAATATATACACATTCACATATCTAATTTTGTGTTTGATGTGTCAACTACAAGAAATCGGCCAAACATATATGTGAGCTATATCCAAATCTGAACCGTTTCCAATATAACTTGGCGGACTAATTTCTAGTCCAAATTCCGTCACACATTTAAAATTTCATCAAAATTGGGCGAAAATATACATGGGAGCTATATGCAAATCTGAACCGATTTCGATATAATTTGGCACATTTATTTATAGACCTAATTCCGTCACATATTTCAAATTTCATCAAAATCGGACAGATATAGGGTGTTTGATGCATCAAATAACTCAAATCGGCCGAAAATATATATATGTGGGAGCTATATCCAAATCTGAACCAATTTCGACATAATTTGTTAAATTTATTTATAGATCAAATTCCGTCACACATTCCAAATTGCATCAAAATTGGCCAGAAATATATATGGGAGCTATATCCAAATCTGAACCGATTTCGATGTAATTTGGCACATTTATCTATAGACCTAGTTCCGTCATATATTCCAAATTTCATCTAAATTTGACAGATATAGCGTGTTTGATGCTTGATGCATCAAATACCTCAAATCGGCTGAAAATATATGTGGGAGCTATATCCAAATCTAAACCAATTTTTACCAAAAACAATAGCGTTTTTCCGGCGCACAGTGGTCGAAACCACTGATCTAGCGGCGCGAAATTAATAACTTGGTAACGAATGAAGATATCTTTCTGAAATTTTGCACAAACTCAATCTGTGTCTGTGGGTAATTATGGACTAAATATGAACAACATAGACAAATATTTTGGTATAGCCCCCATATAACGGTACCTCCTGATATTCGATATTTTGAGGATTTAAGCCACCTTTTCCTTCCAAATTAGTTGTAATTTGGTACTTAGGGTTCCCAGTGATCACTAAACCTTTCCACCAAAAATTGTGGATACAGGTCCACGTTTGGGTATAGGCCCCTTTTAAGGTACCTCCCGACTTTCATTAGTTTGGGGATTTAAAGCCACATTTTCCGACCAAATTAGGTGTAATTTGGTATTTGGGGTTCCCAGTGGACACAAAAATTCTCCACCAAAAATTGCGAACATAGGTCTACATTTTGATATAGCCCCCATATAACCGTACCGACAGATTTTGGGTATTTTGAGGATTTAAGCTATTTTCCAAGACCATTTATCAGCAAGATTTGCAGATATTTGCAGCTAAATTTTGGTTATTCGGAATCTAGGGAGTCTAATTTAATTATTAAAAAATAACTGGACCGAACCTCGGTGGACCTTTGTAGTTACGCTCCATCCAACAAAAGTATATTGCACTAAAAACATACAAAAAATAATAATTTTTGAAAATTTATTGCTTTATAACTATGTAACTTCAGGCCCCAAACATTTTATTTTAATTTAACTTAAACCCTCCCCTATCAATAAAAAATAAACTTTGTTAAGTTTTATTACGAATTTATTTAACAATTAAACAAATATGAGATCAGGTTTTTAGCAACAATTTTATTAAAATCGGATCCGTCAAAATTTCTTGCACTTGACACTGAATAACTAAGTGAATATTTACAACAACAAAAAAGTAAAAACAAAATCTTAGTCAGCAGAGTGTCTGTAATCGATATAATGGAAAACATTTCCCAATTTTATACTTTGATTTTTTGACTTTCGCGCCGCTAGATCAATGATTTCGTCCTCTGTGCGGCGGCTAAAACATTATCTTCCCCAATTTTCAGCTAAATCGGACAATAAATGCGACCTGTACGTTGCGAACAGACGGAAGGACGGACGGGAGGACGGACGGAAGGACAGACGGACGGACATGCATATATCGACTCAGAAAGTGATTCTATGCATATCCCTAGAAGGAACTATGTGCCTCTTTTCCTTATGCATGTTACATACAAATGCACTAACTCATAATACCCCTTACCACAGTGTGGTGTAGGGTATAAACAACTAGTTTACTTGTGAACATTTTCGTCCGATTATTTTTTACAACTTTCGACATGGATAATCACAGCAAGAGTACACCCATCAAATTAAATCTGTGTATGTCGATAAAGGACCATTCTATAACACTATGAACAACTGGTTTAATGAATTCAATCGTGGCCGACACTCGCCAAAAAAACGAAGGTCGTGAGGGTGGTTGTGCCAGAAAAAAATTAAGCCGTGCATAAACGGATAATGCAAGATCGCCATGTTTTATACCGTGACATAGAAGCATCCTTGAGCATTTCATCCGCCAACTAACATTTCATATTGGATTAACACCTGGCCGCAAAAAATGGATTTTTCTCGTTAGACCCGGCAAAATTGGACAATGGTTCCAAAAATAGCTCTTGTGGATTGGTGCAAAGAAATTGTGAATAAAAAGTGGGAGCCCGATACAAAACAGTAATCAACCGTTAAGTCTTTGACAGCGAGCCAAATCCAACGAAAGTTCTTAATGTAAGAAGCACTTCGAAGCAAATGTTCTCCTGTTTCTTCAGCAAAACTGGCCGGGGACTATACGGCTTGGGAAATGTAGGACGGTTAATTCTGAGTGGTACACTTCACACGGTGCTCTTGAAGCAACTTTAAATGGAAAGTGCTTATACCTGGGAAGTTTTTGCGGATTCTGAAACTACAATGTTCATAGATGAGATCGCTTTTTAAATAAATCGTGATTCAAGTTGACATTTTTAAGGGGTTTTTAGGTTTTCGCGATTTTGCTTGGAAAATCGCTGAGGGGATTTTTAAATAAATCGCGGTCAAAGTTCACATTTTTAGGTTTATTTTAAGTTTTCGCGATTTTGCTTTGAAATCGCAAGTTCTATCGAAAAGGGGGCTAAAGAAAATGTTGTAGCTGTGAAAATTCTCTAAAGGATTGACCGTTATGACTTGTTCCTAGTTTTTACCATTTGTGATATATGTACAAGGTCATGTCACATTTTTAGATTTTTTGTCAGGTTTTCACGATTTGCTTGAAAACGGTAAGTCTTATCGAAATGGGGCTAGGAAGAGTCGTTTAGCTGTAAAAATTCTCTACAAGATTTGCTTTCGAAATTTTTTCTTGGTTGTACCATTTTCGAGATATATAAGTTTATGTTGGGAAATTGCAGTCATGACATTGTTTTATAAGGAGGCGATACAGTCAATACATTGCCCCAATTTGAATTTCTATATCTCTATAACGGTAAAACCTACGAAATTATCTTAAAGGTCAATGATGTAGAGAAGTTTCATAGCTACAACATTTTCTTTAGTCCCATTTCGATTGGACTTCCGGTTTCCAAGCGAAATTGTGAAAACCTAAAAAACCCCTAAAAATGTCAACTTGAATCGCAATTTATTTAAAAAGCGCTCCGGCGATTTTTTTTTGTTTTTTGATTTTTCTCATCTATGAACATTGTAGTTTCAGAATCAGCAAAAACTTCCCACTATAAGCACTTTCCATTTAAAGTTGCTTCAAGAGCACCGTGTACAATTTGTTTGTGTGAAGTCTCCTGAGAAATTCGCATCATGACAATGCGAGCTCCCACACCAAACAGTTGATGGGTCATCCGCCGTACAGCCTTGACTGGGGATCCAATAAGATCATTTGATTCCAGCATATTAAGAAAAAAGGCAAAGATTTTCGTCGCCAGAAGCGTTGAAGCGTTCAAAAAACCATGTTTTGGGGTTGTCTCAATCGGAGTGGAAAAGGCGCTTTAACAATTGGTTTGAGCGCATGAAAAAGTGTATAAATCATGCTGGAAACTACTTAAGAAAACAATAAAACTATTTTTGATGGTAAATATTCCCGTTTTTATTGTTAGGACAGATAGTTATCGTGCAGCCCTAGTATTATGGCTCGAAAGTTTTGCCGAAAACCAAAATATGTATTTTGCACAAAGAATTGCCAGAGATAAATCCAAGACCTGATGTAAACAGGGCTTTATTTTTTCTACCATAGTCAGAGTCTCAAGAGCTCGACTTTAATATATATTCTCAGTTCAATTCCATGACAAATTTCTCTATTATAGCCTCCTCAATAACATTGTGAACCGAAATTTTGGGGCAGAGATAATTCCTTTTGGGGAAGAAAGCCCTTGGTGAGTATATTAAGAATCCCGAAGGACAGATCCGCCGTGAGTCGAACATCCGAGTTATGGCGTGATGAAGTTTTTGCTGAAGACCCTGTAAGGCATGTGAAATTAGCGTTTTATCTTTGTTAACTGTTGTTTTAGCTTACTTATTAGATGGCATGTCTTCAGTCAAATCGAATGAGGATTATTTTCGTAGAGCATTTTGACCTTCCAAAACGCTTCCTTCAATGTCCTTATTTTAAGAACTGCTACAAAAGTACCACAAGATGACGTTTTTCAGCTTCGAAATGCTTTGCAAAAAATGTTGCTCAGACAATTGTAGGTGCGATTTGACTGAAGACATGTCATCTCATAATTAAGCTAAAACAACAGTTAACAAAGATATAACGCTAATTTCAGATGCCTTACAGGTTCAATCTTCAGCAGAAACTTCATCACGCCATAACTCCGGTGTTCGACTCACGGCGGATCTGTCCTTCGGAATTCTTAATATACTAACCAAGGACTTTCTTCCCCAAAAGGAATAAACTCTGCCCCAGATTTTCACTTCCATATTATGTCACAGTGTAAGTGTGTTAATACAATTTTAAACACAATTTTATTATAACGTCCTTAAGATTACCTTTTTTTTGTTTGAAAATTGATATTGCCATATTTAACTTTTTAAGGGGTTCTTATTGCAAATGTTCAACAAATAAACAACCACAAAATCTCAAGTTAATTGACAAAGTTTTATGCAGCATGGGAATCATATTGTATGTGTGAGTATCTGTGTGTTGGTTACTTAAATAAAATATGGAAGTAATATAAATAAAACAATCTAGATTTACTCTCTTATGGGAAATATATATGCAAACGTAGTATAGCAGTATGTGTGTCACTGCTCTCATTTTTTACGAGTATGTGTTAATTTTAATATCAAGAGATTACTCCACACACACACATTGTGAGGAAAATAAAAGATTATGGCAAAAATTGTTTGAAGAAAATAACGACCAAAAGTTGTCAAAATGTGGTGTGGCGATACCTGATTTATTGGCGTTTGTGATAATTTCAGATTTAATTATTTATTAAAAAAATTACTTCAGATATGCTTTACAATTTGAAATAAAAAATAAAACCATATGATTTAAAATGTCATATAAGTAGAAAAAATTTTATCACGATGTGATAAATCTTCGGCTTTTATTTTTGACTTGCGAAAAATCTGTGAACATCCAGCTCAACTCAAGCGAAAAAATTAATAAAAACAAGTAAAGTAAGGCAAAGCCGACAGAGATATACCCTCAACCTGTGTGGAATAAAACGCTTTTTTCAAAAAAATAAAAAAAAACGACAAAAGTGTGGATAGGATTAAAGCTCAAAAATTTGCGCTGATATAGATATATAGGGCTTTTTTTATCACACTAGCCTACGAAAAACATAATATCGCTGTAAACAGGGCAACTAGGAAAACCTTCGGTAAAAATGTCGAAATGATTCTCGAACCATACAACAATGTTCAACATTTATGTGGGTGGTACCACAAGGATTGGACAGATATGGCCCAAATTTGAACAAAAACTAAGTTTCGACAATATTTAGAGATCCAAAGTTTGGACCAAATCGGTTGCTGCCTCTATGAGAAATCGTACCACGTACCATTTTAGCGAATATTTTCGAATTTTTTGGGGGGAGGTACCGGAAGGAGTGGACCTATAAGCATCACCTTCGAATTTCATCTAATATTCGAAGAAATATCAGAATATCCAAAGTGTGGACGAACCCAGTATTCGGTTCGAGCTCTCCAGCCACTACATGTGGTGCCATAGGGGTCTTTTACACCTTGAAAAAAAAAATTTACCGTCGTAATTGAGGCAGCGAATGCAAGTTGTTTCAACAAAAATCAAAGTGATTCGAGAGCAGGTCTTAAAGTGAATTTATCCAAAATTTTGTGTGGGAGGAGTGGACAAATATAGTTCATATTCGAACTTGATCTATATCTGGTAGATATTTTAGGATGTTTAAAGTATGGACCAAATCGGTCACTCCCATCAAGAGTTAACGTGCGCACAATTTTCCGAACATTTTTAAACTTTTGTGGGGGAGATACCTGAAGGAGTGGACCGATATGGCTTATCTTCGAACTTAAACTAAGTTTGCACAAAATATTACGAAGACAAAATTGTGGACCTAATCGCCAGATCCGTTCGAGAGTTGTCTTACGCTCCAACCACTACACACGGTGTCATATTGCTTTTTTTTTGTACCTTTCAGGCTATTTTCTTAGGAAGTATGAACTTGCCCCTGATGAAACTTATACCGTTATCGAAGCGTTTCGTGAACAGGTCCTAAACTGAACTTTTTCGAAATTTTGTGTGGGAGGTACGCGAAGGAGTGGACCGTATTGGAACCTCATCTAAGTCTGGTAGAAATTTCACGATGTGCAAAGTATGGTCCAAATCGGTTACTTCCTTCAAGAGTTATCGTGCGCACAAATTTTCCGAACATTTCCGAACTTTTGTGGGGGAGGTACCGGAAGGAGAGGGCCGATAAAACCCATCTTCGAACTAAAACTAAGTTTGGACAAAATATTACGAAAGCCAAATTTTTTGACCGAATCGGTTGATCCGTTCGATAGTTATCGTGCGCTACAGCCAGACAGACAGACGGACGGACGGACATGGCTAAATCAATTCCAAATTGTCTGAAACACATTTCGTCCAAACATACTTGGGGTCTAAAACCATTATTTCGATGAGGCACATTTTACCAGTATGAAAGTGTATATACCCTCGTTAGCATAAATGCTGAGGGTATAAAAATGCTATCACGATATGTTAGCGTTCGACCAGGGATTGACCATGGATTTTTAACGTTCACACAGTACGCTCGACAGCACTTTGTATGCGATTGGTAGCGGACGTATGCCTCTGTGTACGGGACATAGGAGGCTGAGGTTCCAATCGTTGGGTATGCTTTCTTCCTGTCAAATTTCGGTAATTAACTGATGCATACTCCCTATCAGCATTTCGCCACCGGTCTTGAACAGTTCGACGGGCAGCCCATCAGCTCCTGCTGCTTTATTGTTTTTCAGCCGATTAATTGCTGTCATGACCTCGACATTCAACGTCGTCGTTTGCGATTGATTCTGATGATTTTAAATATTTAGTGGCGAAAGTTGCACTAAATAAAGTCCCACTATGCAAATTTCTTTATATTTTATATTATGTAGCTGATAAAGAACACAAAATATACCAAATATTTGGACCAATATTAAAGAAATTATGAGTATTTCTTTCCGTACAGTTTTTAAGAATTCGACTTTTTCAGGGTGCGATATCTCTGGAGCCGTAAGTTATACTGAAGTTATATGAAAATATACTGAAATGTTTTGCTGACAGCAAAATATGAAGGAAGTCAAAATTCGCATTTTGAAAAAGTGTCCGATTTCACTCGATAATCCCCGTATGTAGTTGATTTTTGGTCTTTACCCATGCCACGTATACTTAATATAAGTTTAAGCATAATTGTTTTTGTAATAATTATACGCCAGATGGAACAGGCGTGGAACAAAAATAATATGCTTTTTTGAGAAAGAAACTGTAACTATTTCTCACGAACATCTTCGAAGACAAAAACTCAATGATTTAGGATCTCTTTATTTCCGCCAATTTGCGTACCACATTGTGATGTGAGTTTTTGACCACTGCAGAAAGTTGTGAGTTGTCTTGTCCGGGAATCAGGCCAAGCATTCATTCAATGTGGGCATTCAACATAGTGTCACTGGCCGTTAAAATTAATAATAGCTTTATTTTTCCAAAGCGAAAGCTGATACTCTATAAACTAATGGTCCTTGGTACTTCTGTCACCAAACAAATAACGATGAACATTGTAAAAATCAATGTAGGAAACAACTTCAGCAACTAATGGTTGTTGTTAGTGTTATTGTCAACAAATCACAACATGCCATATTAGATTACAAAGTCTGCCACCCACAATGCCAAAACTTCAGTTTGCTTGTCATTCTATTTGTCACCTAATTTGTGCTGTAGTTAGGAGGAGGGCTTGCGTGAGTATGCGGTTGTGTGTCTCTGACACAATTTTTATCTACAGAAAACACTAGGATAGCGACAGTCTTATTCCTAAAAGTAAAATGTGAAAACCACAAAACAAAGTGACAGTTTTGTGTGTGTATTTTATTTTTTTTTTATTTTTTTTATTTTCTTGAATTATTTTGAGATGCACTGCGTAAAAGATTTGAAGAGGATAACAACTTGAGGATAGAACAAATATGATGTAATATTTTAAACTATAATAAGATAATTCCATTTTTATTTTACAAAGTCCTTAACATGAGATTATTAAGGTAATATTTATGAAATAACTGAATTTGGAATGTGTTCTTTCCCTTTGACATGGTTGTATTACATCTTATAACCTACTTGTTTCTTATACTTATATGCACGTAATTTTTTTTTTCATTAAAACTCGGTGTACCTCTTTAAATCCCTCTACACAAATAATCATCATCACATATCAACCGGAAATAAGAACTATCATATATACATATGGGGATTTCTTAGTGAGGTTTTTGATTTCCTTTATTTTTTGCTGTGGTGATGCTGCTCATGATTAAAACATTTCAGTATATTATAAGATTTTTTTCTAACGGTTTCAGAGATATCGCGCCTTGAAAAAGTCGAATTCTTGAAAAACTACATGCAAAAATTTACACATAACTTGTTTAATATTAATCCAATCTTAAAAATCTTTTTTGTGTGTATCAACTATTTAATAAAAAGTAGAACAACAATTTTGCACAGTGAGCTTGGATGCAATTTTCGCGATTTAATATTTAAAATCAATTTTTAACAATGATTGTACTCTTCGATTTTCTTGAAATTGTTTTTATTAAACTACGATCAAGGCATATTTATAGACGGTAGAAATGACAATCAGCTGTATTTTCACTTTTTTTTTTGGTAAATTGGGGTTTTAAAATGTAATAGGGTTTACTCATGAAATTTTAAATTTCGAAATTTACTATCATAAAATACTTCTTTTCATCATAAACGTGTAAAAAACAGGACAAACAACAGTTCTGAACGCTTTATATTTACATTTTGATTCAAATTTCTTCTATTTTAGAGGATTTTAAAAATGTATTTATTTGTTTTTTTCCTGAGAAAAATATACGTACGGTCCTATTATACAATATTTTCTTTGAAATGTTTTTCAATAACAACAATGTTGTTTTTTTTTGTAAAATTGTTAGTTGTTGTAATTCATGCAACTAAAAAAAACATTGTTCCACAACATCCCATACGGGACAAGGGAGACTTCATATTTAGCCCTACAAGCGAGACTTAATATTTAGCCCTACTGTTTATCGCCGAGTCCGAACGGCGTGTCTTAAGACACCACTTATGGAGAAGTTTTTCAAGGCTGAAATACTCAGGTATTTTCCCACCGTTGAAAAATGTTTGATGTTGCTTGGCCGGGGAATCGAACCCCCGACCTTCTGCGTGCAAGGCGGGCGAGCATACCATTGCACCACGGTGGCAATTAAAATTGGACAATACAATTTTTCCTTTATGCCTTTGTGAAACATATGTTATTTCACTAAACAAAAAAAAAAACATACAAAATTAAATTTTTCGGACATTTGTTTTGTTGTTTAATTTAGGAATTTATCTTAAACATCTTAAAAACTGCGTCATTTTTCGATTTTGAAAATGGATTAGCAATTATTGTACCCGTCGAACAATAAACTAACTAAATTGATGATTAAATAAATACAGCTCGGGAATTATACGACTGGGCATCCGAGCCGAATAATCTACCAAATATTGAAGTGATATTTTTTTCAGAAGATTATTATTTAAATACGAAAAGGATTTGAATTTGAAATATGCAAAGGCTACACCTATCGCAGGCACAAAAAACTTAATTCAGTAATACCCATACACTAATTGCTAAAATATTCTTAAAATCGCACAATGATGCAGTTTTTAAGATGGTTATGATAAACTGTTAAATAAAACAAGTAAAAAAGTATCAGTCGGCTTTGCGAACAGAGATATACCCTCAGCCTATGTGAACTGCCTGGAAGCATGGACTTGCCCACGGAAAACATAATATCGCTATAAACAGGACCACAACGAACAGCATCGGAATACTTTTCCAATGTCTCTTCAAATAGACCCTAAACTGCACTTAGACACAAATGTTGAACTTTTGTGGGGAGCCTACCCTAAGGAGAAGACCGATATGGACCATTTTAGAAGTAAACTAAATTTGGAAAAAATATTAGGAGATGGACCAAACGGGTGGACCAAATTGGTTCAAGAGATAACGTGCATTGACATTTTTTAAATATTGGGGGGAAGTACGGAAGTTGTGGACCGGTACTGTCTATCTTCGAACTGAAACTATTTATGGACAAAATATGAAGAAGGCCAAATTTTGGACCAAATCGGTTAATCAGTTCGAGATATACCGTGCTCTCCAGCCACTACATACGGTGCCATATGTTTTTTTTTTCATTTGGGGCTGGTTTCTCAAGAAGTATGGACTTGCCCCTGAAAAAAATTTTACCGTCGTAATTGAGGCAGCGAATGCAAGTTGCTTTCAACAGAAATCAAAGTGATTCGAGAGCAGGTCTTAAAGTGAACTTAACCGAAATTTTGTGTGAAAGGTACCCGAAGGAGTGGACAAACAAAGTCCATATTTGAAGCTTATATATATATATCTGGTGATTATATCAGGGTGTGTAAAGTATGGACCAAATCGGTCGCTCTGTTGAAGAGTTATCATGCATACAATTTTTCCAAACATTTTTGGCCTTTTGTGGGGGAAGTACCAGACGGAGTGGACCAATATGGATTATCTTTGAACTTAAACTAAATTTGAACAAAATCTTACGAAGGACAAATTTTGGACCGAATCGGCAGATCCGTTCGAGAGATATCTTGCGCTCCAATCACTACACTCGGTGTCATAGGGGGTTTTGCACCTTTCAGGCTATTTTCTCAGGAAGTATGGATTTGCGCCTGATGAAATTGTACCGTCATATGGGAGGCAGTGAATACAAGTTGTTACTACAAAAATCAAAGCGATTCGAGAGCAGGCCGAACTTTTGGACCGATTGAGTCCATATTGAAACCTCATCTAAGACTGCTAGAAAGTTTACAATGTACAATGTATGGACCGAATCGGTTACTCCCTTCAAAAGTTATCATGCGCACAAATGTTCCGAACATTTCCGAACTTTTGTGTGGGAGGTACCGAAGGAGTGGACAGATATAACCCATCTTCGAACTTAAACTAAGTTTGAACAAAATATTACTAAAACCAAATTTTGGACCAAATCGGTTCATCCGTTCGAGAGTTATCGTGCGCACCAGCCAGCCAGACAGACGGACGGACATTGCTAAATCGACTCCAAATTGTCTGAAACGGATTTCGTCCAAACATGCTTGGGGTCTAAAACCATTATTTCTATGAGGCCCATTTTGCCCATATGAAAGTGTATATACGAGTACCCTCGTTAAATGTTTCACACTGGACTATAGGTAATTTGGTCTGTTTGTAAGCAAAAACTAATAATGGTGGACTTTTGGGCTTTTTATACATTTTTAATGACTTATATACAAAAGTGGACTAAAACAAAGAAGTATACAGTAGAATTCGGTAATAGCGAACATCGGTTATAAGAAACTACGTTTATAACGAACAAATCTTTTTGTTTCCACAAAAATTTGCTTAAGATTTGCAGACACATTACAATTCTTAAAACGGCCACGATTATACCGAACAAATATTTCACTCCGCAACTAGGATATCTTAAATTTATAAGTATTTACAGGCCTGCTTCTGAGCACAAGCCTATAGTGACGAATGTTTAAAATATTTTATAGTATTATATTTGAAAGTAGGCCGAAATAAAAATTTTAGAGACGTTCGCGTTTATAACGACTGCCTAACTAATTTTTACTATTTTATTCATTACAAGCCAATGAAAGCGGTTAGAACGAAAACCACGAATATAACGACCTAAAATGTTGATCCGCCAAAAGATTTGTGTAAACATTTATATATTAAAAATGTTGATTCATGAAGAGGTCTTTGTAAACGTTTTATGTATAAAATGACGATATAAATCGTGTAAACATGATCTTTAGTTAGAACGTATAACAGCTATAATTAATGAAAATGTTGACCACGGCAAGTCTTGCCATTTTTAAAATACATGATGAATATTTCTTTAATAAAATGTCTTTTTACTTCAAAGCAGTTGCTTTGTTGTGTTTAATATTTTCTTCATCACACAAAAAATTGAAAAAAAATATATTTTTTTTGCAAGGAGGGCACCTCAAAAAACGCAAAAAAGTCGTACTTTGGTATATCATAAAATTGATTCGGAACCATTTTCTGAAGATATTCCCGGTGGTAGAATTTCAGACGAAGTCAGACAATTTTTTAAAGTCTAATATATAAAAATATAATTTTGTAACAAAAAAATTTCTTAGGTTATATGCCATTTTTTCCGCAATAACAAACGTTTTAAAGGAAATTATATCATAAAACAGAAAGTACACACTGAGACTATATTTATTTTGTTATTACTAAACTCCTGCAAATTGCGTTTAAATTTTTCTCTGTGTTTTAATCTTTTTTTATATTTTTTTTGCCTTCGAAATTTTGACTTTGACTTCGAATTATACCGCGAAATTTGAATTTTTTGAAAAGAAGTTTCAAATCCCTCTAATTTGACATGTTTTTTTTTTCAAATCAAACTAGAAAACTCGCGTTATTAAAAGTACAAAAATCGAAATTACCTATAGTGCACTAGTATAAAGAAATTGTATTAACAAATTTTAAAACATAAGGAAAAAATAGTAATCATTGTAACCCCACTACCAAATAGAACTTAAAATGTTTGTCTTTTATCGTAACTTCAAGAAAATCGAAGAGTACAGTCATTGATAAAAGTTGTTTTTAAATATTAAATCGCGAAAAGTGCATCCAATTTTTTTCTAATTTTATTAGATAGCTGATAAAACAACAAAAATACAAACAAGATTTGTTCTATTTGGGCCAATACTAAGGAAGTTTTAAGTATTTCTTTGCATATAGTTTTTACAGAATTCGATTTTTGCATGCCGTTATATCTCTGGAACCATTAGTCAAAAAAATCTGGAAATATACTGAAATGTTTTGCTGATGAGCATCATCACCACATAAAAAAATAAATAAAGGAAATCAAAAACCTTAGTTTTAAAAATGTCCGATTTCATTCAGAAATCCCCATATATTTAAATACAACGATGTTTGTGGTTGACATAATCTAACTGCTTTACACATTTGTTTTTATTTTCCTATTTTATGCAATCATTTCCAGACAACTACTTTCCTAGTAGAATTTCAAATTACCTTTACGCATTTAGTCCACTACTGCTATGACAGCAGCAACTAAAACAGAATTGAAAAAAAGGATAAGTAGATGATGGTATTTGCATCATAAGGGAACGCCATTACAACAATAAAATAACGCAATCTTGATTCATATTTATGCGTATGCTGGCTGTCCTTGTTTGCCAACAGTTTCACATCTTGTTCACATTTCTGTTTTTTTTTTCTTCTTCATATTTGCAATTGAAATGCAAGAAAGCCCTGAGATAACACCATAGCTGAGAAGATACAAAAAGCAAATTATACTGTATCTCCACTTATCCTGATTTTCACATATGCTTAAATGTCCTACATTCTGTGTGTGTGTGCAAAATATGTAGTCCATTAACATTATGCTTTTAAGTAATGAGTTTTATGCATTTTTTTGTTTTTGGAGAAGTAGAAAAACTATGCAAAGGGATAGAGTTAAGTTCGTATTTTTCTGATGAGAGGTAATAATACAATGAGGGCATTATTCTCTGCGCTGACCTAATGACCTTCTATAAGAAGTTCTAAGTCTTCTGTGAGAAGTCTTTATGGTCTTCCATGAGAAGAGATTTTGGCCTTCTACGAGAAGAAATTTTGGCTTTCTATGATGAGACTTGATGCTCTTGTATGGGACGACATTGTCATCTTCTTTGAAAAGAGTTGTTGGTCTGCTATGAGAAGCTCTTATAGTCTTATATTAGAAGACCATATGGTATTCTCTGAGAAGATCTAATGATCTTCTGTAAGAAAAACTAATGGTATTTTATGGTAGGACCTAATGGTCTTCTTTAAGAAGATTTTATGGACTCCTTCGAGAACACCTTATGGGGTTCTATGAGAAGATTTATTGGTACTTATGAGAAGACCTTCTGTGAACCTTCTGTGTAAAACATTTTTGGCAATAATGCTTAAATTGTTTTTGTTACTGTGCTAAAGATTAAAACTGTACAAAATCCCTAAAATAAACCAAAAAAGTTTCCTGACACACATGCTGTGAGATACATCGTCAGAGATTTGATCGAAAATACAACACACAATGGCAAACAAGTGCGAAATCCTTACTCTGTTTGTTTGTCGTTGTATAAGGAAAGTGAATTCTTCAAAAAAATATCTACGCTTACCTTCATCCAATTTAAGAACTGGATACCTCATGCTCACTGGTACATACCAGCCACCCCATTCAAAGACACAAAAACTTTTAATCTTTATTTGAAAAATGGAAAACATACTCGAATATGTGTAGAGGAAAAAAAAGTAAATGAAAAAACAACACAAAATCTGATATCCTTAACGAAACAAAAGAACACAGCATTGTGATTGATAAGCGGATAATGAAGGTGGAACTTTTACGAGTGGTCGTATATCAATAAAGACACTTCGGAAAAAAAATTTGTTGGTTTTTAGGTTTATTGAAGTGTAACTCTCAGAGGTATTTCTCTGAAATTAAATTACAAACTAAGTGGAATGAACAGGGGAGCATTTGTACCTTTTTGGGATAATTGTAGGAAATATGTATGTTCGTATGTACATACATACGATGATATGATATTTCCCATTGTCTTTTTTTCCAACCAAAAATGCGCATTGTTCATTCAATTGGGATACTTTGTGGATCTCAAAAGTTGCCAATGAATATTTAAAATGTGATCCAAAAAAATATGTAATTACTTGTTTGAAGTTATAGAATCAAGTTCGGAAGCTTGATAGATTGGCAGTGGCTTAGGACGATAAGACCTCGGCAACATTGTCTATTTGTTGGAGAGGCCCAGGTTCAAACTTCAGCCAGGGCAGCCGGGCTCTGCTGTGCATTTTTTATTTATTGTTGTCTTATTAGGACGAAGGTCATTATTTATAAAATTTTTGAATTAATTAAATTAATCGAGCGAGGTCCCGGACACCCAAACAGTATGCTACTATCGTTTCGCTGGTGGTTTAATTCAGCTCATCAGGCATCGGATGGGAATGGATAAAAGACAATTTTTTTAGTTTGATCCTGTAGGGTTACTCTCCCCATTGCCTATCTCATATTGATTTCAATATAATTTAGCAAATTTTTTCTAGACCAAATTCCGTTTCATTGAAATGTATGTATGTCCATAGCGTGTTTGGTGCATAAAATTCATGAAATAGGCCGAAGATATATATGGAAGCTATATACAACTCTGAACCGATTTCAATATAATTTGGTATATTTATTTTTAGACCCAATACTGTTTCATTGAAATTGGACATACATAGCGTGTTTGGTGTATCAAAAACATGAAATCGATGGTGAATTTGGACGTGGATATGTAGGGTCGACGGCAACATTTATACATACATATCATGGTGGTTTTATCTCTTACTTACTTACTTACTTAGCTGGCCCATTACAGAACATTTGTTCCATAGACCGAACTAAGAAAAGATCTCCAATTCTCCTGCTTAGTGTTTCACTTTCTTCTCCGCCTTGTCATCTTTTCGTCCTGTGTTTCGCTTTCTGGAATACCGCGCCTTGTCATCTCTTCGTCCACTTGTTTGCGCCACCTATTCTTTGGCCTGCCAATTCTGCGTGCACCTCCATGTAGCCCGAATTTATACGCCTTTTTAGCGGGTTCATCATCGCTCATTCTTATGATATGGCCTAGCCAACGCAATCGCTGCATCTCGATACGTTTAACAATATTGATGTCGTTGTACAGCAGATACAGCTCGTGGTTCATGATACGTCGATATTCACCGTCAACGCAGATTGGTCCGTAGATCTTTCGAAGGATTTTTCTCTCAAACACACCAAGCACTGCCATGTCTGCTTGCGCAAGTACCCAGGCTCCGGAGCCATACATCAGCACGGGTAGTATCAGTGTTTTGTAAAGCGTTATTTTTGTTTGACGAGATGTGGCTTTGTTTTTAAACTGCTTACTTAAGCCAAAGTAGCATCTATTAGCCAATACAATCCTTCTATTTGTTTCACAACTGATGTCGTTAGTTGTGTTTACGACGGTGCCGAGGTATACGAAGTCTTTTACTACCTCAAAATTATAGGAACCAACGTCAACAGTTGGCCCGATCTCTACGAACGCAGTGCGCGTCGACACCATCAACTTAGTCTTCCCGCCTTTTACCGCCAGACCCACTTTAGCAGATTCTCCTTCATAAAGGCATCTGTTACTTCTTGATCTCTCATGATGTCTATATCATCAGCATAAGCAAGTAACATGTGGCTATTGGTGTAGATTGTGCCACTTCTTTTGACGTTTGCTTCTCGAATAACCTTTTCAGGATGTTGAAGAGATCACACGAGAGGCTGTCTTCTTGTCTGAAACCTCTTTTGGTATAAAATTCTTTCCTATTTTAACTGAGGGTCTCGTGTCAGTTAAAGTCATTTTACAAAGCCGAATGAGCTTTGCTGGGATACAAAATTCAGACATGGCCTGGAATACCTTTGAACGTAGTGGGCTGTCGAAGGCTGCTTTATAATCGACAAAAAGGTGGTAGGTGTCGATCTGCATCTCTTGGGTCTTCTCCAAGATTTGCCGCAGGGTAAATATCTGATCAATGGTGGACTTGCCGGGTTAAAGCCGCATTTGTATGGTCCAATTATCTCGTTGACCATAGTCTTTAGTCGTTCGCACAATATCCCTGACACTATCTTGTAGGCGATAGGGAGAAGACTTATGCCCCTATAGTTGGAGCATAAAGTCTTATCTCCTTTCATATGGACGGGAAACAGGATGCTCAGGTTCCAATTATCGGGTACGCGTTCTTCCTGTCAGATGGAGCTAACTAGCTGATGCATACACATTATCAGCGTGTTGCCTCCGCTTTTAAACAGCTCGGCTGGTAGGCCATCAGCTCCTGCTGCCTTATTATTCTTCAGCCGGTTTACCTCATCTTTGCCGGGTGGTATACATTCAATACCATCTTCTGGGATTGGGACTGTGGTATCTTCGTCGTCTTCGCTGCTATTGGATACCAACAGATTTGAAAAATGTTCTTTCCATATCCTGAGTACACTAACTGTATCAGTTACCAGATTACCTTGCTGGTCTCTACAGGAGGATGTGCCTGTACCAAAGCCATCAGTTTGATGCTTGACTCTTTGGTAGAATTTTCGGACTTCATTCTGTCTTCTGTACATCTCGTTTTGTTCAAACTCTCGCCTCTCCATCTCTCCCTTTTTCCTGCGGAAAAGAAGTTTCTCCTCTTTCCTTTTCTCCCGATATCTTTCTCGTGCGCTACGCGTTGCTACTGATTGTTAAGTATCCCTATATGCCGCATTTATCTGTTCGGAAGCAGCACGACACTCCTGGTCATACCATGGTCAAACTCTGTTATCCAAGTTTTATCTCGAATGGAAAAAATCAATGTCAGTTTTTTTTTTGGGCGGCACAGCCCTTATATGTTTCATTTTGTGAGATTATAAGATTGCTAAAGTTTGAGCACGTGTCACTGGGGCCTTCAAGTTTCCATAGTAATTTGTATGGGGCCAAAGGTGAATTTTCACGAAATTGCTCTAACGGACACAATTATTGTCCAATCGATGAGAAAATTTTACCAGCTCATTGATATGGCTACAAAATGAATCCTATTCCTATTTATGATATTGATGGTAAACCCGTGCTCCAGACTCATTTTTATTTCCATAGTAACATGTATGGGGCGCATTTTCCCGAAATCGCTCTACAGGCCACAAGTATTGGCTAGTCAATGAAAAAAATGGTACCAGTTTATTGTTGTAGCTGTGTTGAAATGAAATTTTTACCCATTTTTTTTATAAATTTTTGTAGGATCCTTTTTTTAGCCACAGAAAAAAATAACAATAATCCTATCAATAGTAACGGTCAGTCAGGTTAAATCCGCGCTCTTCATCCGTTATATTTTCTTAGTGTTGCGTACAAAATGACGTGACTCTTGATTCCCCAAAAAATCTAATGATTCTGGCAGCATATCCAGTCGCTCTTCTAGCGTCTTCATATTAGATTTTCCAAAATTACTATGCAGAAAATAATAGCAACAAATTGAAGCAAATAATAATCTCTTATAAGTTAGACCAAACTCACGTTTTAAACTATTTTTCGCAAAAAGTTTCCACAAAAAATTGTTTTGTAGATTTTGTTTTATACTTTACATTTTATATTTAATATTTTAAATTTAAAATTTCATATTTTAGATTTTATATTTCATATTTTGTTACTTATATTTTATGTTTTATATTTTATATATGTTTTTTTTTTTTATATTTTATTTTATTTTATTTTATTTTGCCTTTTTGCATTTTTCACATTGTTTATCTCTTCCTTAATGTCAAAACTTTCGGGAATGGATAAAAAACTATAAGATTCATTTATGGACGACCTAATCATGATATAAGGGCGAAGGGTGAAAACCATTATTTGAATATGACAACTTTCCAGACTTAATAAGGTTGATATACCCTTTTAGTCCCATGGTTAAGAGAAATATGATTAATATTGTAATGAGTTACATCACCCTACCCGTCCTCATTTTGTTATGTAGCGCATAACCTTATCAATGTTTCCATCAAAAACCATTTTTATACCACAAAGGAATACATGATTTGACCCTTATTTTTCATAATTCATAAGTTGCTCAATTAAATTAGAATTACAGCTTGCAAACAAAAAAGTCCATAGCTTCATTCAACTAAAAAGGGTTTCCCATAGTATTTCCATTTCGAACTACTCTTTACTAGGATTAATAGAAACATTAAATATTAGGACCTTTTTCATGGAGGATCCCTTAAAACAGATGACATTTTTCACATAATTTACTTTGTTGTTTTGTTTCCTCTTCTATGGAGAGGGAAATTAAAAGGAAAAGAAAAATTCAGGAAAACATAACCTACTAACCACAAAAAATAAGACACAAAAAATTAACAGCAACAACAAATATTGTGGAAGGACATGAGCAGCATTCTACTAATGACAATGCTGATGATGCTGCTGGTGATGATGACAGAAATGTTGCCATGAAATGACATTGAATTTAATGCAAAGGCATGGTGGTGTCGAATGTTGAGCTGTCATCACAAATATTATTGAGTTTTCATCCCTTTTTGTCTCTCCGGACCCATCATTCATCATAAAGTGAAATATTGTCACAGCCTTGTAGCCTTGTGTGATGAGGGTGCGTATGTGTGATTTGTTGTCGTCTTCTTTCCTCAACGCTTTTTGCTGTAAAGGGATTTAAGAAAATTTCAACAAAATATTAGAAATGTATATATTTCATTTGTTTTTACTTCTCTCATACATTGTAACACATTCACACCCACATGCGTCTAATATAAAATCAATGAAGATTATGACAAAAAGGGAAATATCAAACCTAGAAAATATTAATAAAGATATTGAAAAATATTAAATATAAGAAGGAGGAAAAAATGATTTGTTTCCTAATAAAGAACATCATAAAAGGCTTAAACATCTTTATGAATGTTTTTTAGGGAAGTTTTATTAGGAGGACCATACTTGTACAGAAGTTGCCGATGACATTAAAAGCGTCCAGAAATATAATCTAACATTACGCTGAGGTGTTTTTACCACCGCTGAAAATGGCATTCAGCGTACACAGCGGTCATGCTTAGCGTCGCATCAGGATTGGACCTAGTGTTCGATCACCAACACTTTTGAAACTTATTGAAAATATAATTGCATTGGAGTCCAGTATAAACAAAGCTTTATAGCAGTGATCAAAACTTGACATTCGAGAACGTTTTAGAACAATGCTTTATATATAATATTTTATATGTAATACTTTTTATATACTATTTTATATATAATATTTAAACTTAATTTAAATTATATATAATATTTCAAACTTAATAAAATCGTTTAACTTACATAGAAAATATACTCGTTATAACTAATTATCAATTTATTTTTGCAGGAAAACACATGCAGGATAAGCATCACTCAACTATTTAATCTAAGGTAGGATATACATACATAAATCTTTAGTTGATATTATTCTATATTCAAAATTAGGTTTGCTAAGAAATAATTTCTAGAATGATAACATTTTTTAGAAATTATTTCCTGCCATACCGAAAGCCAATTTAAAAATATTTTACCCCTTTTGAAAGGCAAGTTCACACCTCAAAGGGGCCTAGAATTTTTAAACCGGTATGAAATATGACCTATTGACTATACTACACACGTGAGGCCTACTGCACTAGCGTTTTCTACTAATTTTTGCAGTTTCAGTTCTATGTCGCGGAAGTTTTGTGCAATCAGACATATCGACACCTCCATATAATAGTATGCTAAGTATAAAAAGTGAGTTTTGCAGGAGAAGCTCTCAAAGTGTGGAAATTTTTTTGAACTTCAGTACTATGCTAAGTCAATATTTGTTTATAACTTCTGTTCGGATTGACCGATCATTACTAAAATTTGACAGAATTTAAGTTAGAGGACTTTCGACACCTCCAAATAATAGTTTGCTAATTCTGAACAGTGAGTTTTGCAGGACAAGCTCTAAAAGTTTGGAAATTTCTTTGACCTTCAGTACTATGCTAAGTAAATATTTGTTTATAACTTCTGTTCGTATTGTCCGATTATTACCAAAATTTGACAGAATTTAAGTTAAAGGACGTTAAATATAAAAATGTAAAGAACTTGAAAACATGCTAAGTCGACTTAGCATACTATTGTTTGGAGGCGTCGATATATCATCAGCATAATCGATGTCGTGTAAATGCTCGTTGTATACCTCGTGGTGTATCGCGATTTGTTTTTTCCATGACGGTGTCTAGAAGAATCAGGAAGAGTGTAGGCGAGAGCACACAACCTTGTTTAAGATACATTTGGCACCCAGCAAAAAGTTTGCCTCCAAAGAGGCAGTTAAATGATATGTAGAAGTGATCTGGAAGTGCATCAAATTATGCATTTTCACTCATGATTTTTACAAGAGCGTGACTACGGAAAGAGGCACTCCATTGCACTGCATTTTAACTGACCCTTTGGCACTGCATTTTAACTGACCCTCTGGCACTGCATTTTAACTGACCCTTTGGCATTGCATTTTAACTAACCCTTTGGGGTAGAATAGGAGGCAGTCCAAAGCACGTGTTTTGATACAGGCATTCTGCGGAAATTGTGCAAGCCATTACAAAATATGCCAGAACAAATAAAATGCATTATTTGTGTAAAACAAAAATATTAAGAACTTAACACAAATTAACACAAATTATGAAAATTCTCCATTGAATTCAATCGCAAACATGCGTGTTTCTCCGCTCTCCATTTTTTCCAAGCTGAACTGTTTTTGCTTCATTTGCTAAATGGGTTGTCTTCCCATCACCAGTTAAGATTTCGACATGTACTCCAACAGCACTCCATTCGGAAATTTTCTTCTCTTGAGTTACCGGAAAAATGTTCACAAATGAAATATTATTTAGTTTGTATTAACAAATGTTTGAAAATGTTAACACGCTTATCTCTTATTGGAAAATGTATGCCGCTGCCTGTAGAGATGTACAAACTGATTTAAGTACATGTAGGGATCTCTAACAACTGCTAATAATATGTAGCGAACTGAGTGCCTTTTTCACGACTCCGTTTGGACTGCATCCGGATGCTGTTAAATTGTGAGGGATTGGAGTGCCTTTTTCACGACTCCGCTGAACTGCATCGGGATGTTGTTAAAATGTGACAAGTGGATGTGATTCTTTGGATTGCACCTAAATGCAGTTAAAATGTGAGGACTGGAGCAGTGTTTGAATTTGCTACCAGCACAGCACTGAAATCACTAAAAATATGCTATTGCTATGCTGTGCTGTTTTCAAAAACAAAATCGAAAACTGTTGCTGTGCTATGCTGCGAACATAAAAGTAGCACAGCACATGGTCTATGCTGTGCTTCTGAAATCTTCACAGCACATAGCATAGCATAGTCATCAAAATCAAAAACGATTGCTGTTGCTATGCTGTGCTGCGAACATAAAAGTAGCATAGCACATAGTCTATGCTGTGCTTCTGAAATTTTCAAAGCACATAGCATAGCATAGTCATCAAAATCAAAAACGAATGCTGTTGCTATGCTGTGCTGCGAACATAAAAGTAGCACAGCACATGGTCTATGCTGTGCTTCTGAAATCTTCACAGCACATAGCATAGCATAGTCATCAAAATCAAAAACGAATGTTGTTGCTATGCTGTGCTGCAGACATTTTAACAGCATAGTAAACAGCCGCAGTCAAGAAAACAAAAACGAAAACTATTGCTGTACTGTGCTATGAACAAAGTCAACAGCATAGCATCAAATATAACCCAGAAAAATGTTTGATGGCAAAGAAGTATGTATGTATTTTAAATGTAACAGAATTTGCTATTGACCTGTGAAACCATGACTAAATGCACATTTCGATATTTTTAACACACTACTATGTCTGTTAATTGACAAAACAGTAATATATAATTTTTTAAAGTACCAAAAAATCTCTTATGTCAAATTGTTACGAATCTCTTACCTGAATGAAAAATTTGAGAAATAAGGAAAGAAACCCCATGACTATTTGCTGATTGTTATTATTGGTCTACTGTAAAAAGCCCAAACATTCCTGTATGTTCTGCAACTAAATAATTGTTGTTATAGATAACAAAATTTCAAAGAAAATATTGAATAATTGATCGTTCTAAAACTATTCTTAGGACAAATATAAAAACATTTCGATAGACCGCTAAAATATAACAAATTTGACAAAAAATATTATAAAACCAGTAAAAAAGTATCAGTCGGCCTTGCCGACAGAGATATACCCTCGTCCTGTATGGATAGAAATATTTTTTTCCCAAAAAAAAAACTTATGTATTTAGGGGGGGTTTCAAAATGTTGGCCGTATGCACCTACAAAAGTATGGATAGGATTATCACACTAGCCCGCGAATTGTCTTTTTATTGTCTTTTAATTAAAAATCAAAGTGATTCGAGAGCAGGTCTTAAAGTGAATTTATCCAAAATTTTGTGTGGGAGGTACACGAATGGGTGGACAAATATAGTCCATATTCGAACCTGATCTATATCTGGTAGATATTTTAGGATGTGTAAAGTATGAACCAAATCGGTCACTCCCATCAAGAGTTATCGTGTGCACAATTTTTCCGAACATTTTTTAAATTTTGTGGGGGAGGTACATGAAGGAGTGAAATGATATGACTTATCTTCGAACTTAAACTAAGTTTGCAAAAAATATTACAAAGACCAAATTGTGGACTTTTCTCAGGAAGTATGGACTTGGCCCTGATGAAGATTATACCGTTATATAAGGGGCAGTGGATGCAAGTTGCTGCAACAAAAATCAAAGCGATTCTTGAACAGGCCCCAAACTGAACTTTACCGAAATTTTGTGTGGGAAGTACCCGAAGGAGTGGACCGATTGAGTCTCAACATTGTCAGTGAACTATAAGTATTTATGCCAAAATTCATCTGACAACGCCAACTCCTTTTATATTTGGCCACCGTTTATTCGAACTCGCGACATAGTGCAGCGTTTTTTGAGGTTATGCGCCATTATCTCGGGAACTATGGACTTGCCCTCGAAAAAAATTACAATGACGTAAAAGAGGCCGCACGAACATCCTGTTACAAAAAATTTCATAACGATTCATGAGGTGTCACTAAACTGCACTTATTTCAAATTTTGTGTGGGAGGTACCTGAAGGAGTGGCCCGATATAATCCATATTCGAACCTGATGTATGCCTAGAGGTAGTATTACCATATGCAAAATTTGGTTCAATTCGGTTACTCCCTTCGAGAGTTATCGTGCGCACAAATTTTGCGACAATTTTTGAACATTTGTGGGGGAGGTACCTGAAGGAGTGGACCTATATGGCTATCTTCGAACTCAAATCAAATCTGGACAAAATATTTCGATACCCAAAATTTAAACCGAATCGATAGATCCGTTCGAGACTTATCGTGCGCACCAGCCAGTCAGACAGACCGACAGACAGACGGACGGACATTGCTAGATCTACTCAAAATTGTCTGAAACGGATATCATACAAACATTCTTGGGGTCTAAAACCATTATTTCGATGAGGCACATTTTGGTCGTATCAAAGTGTAAATACCCTCTTTAGCCTAAAGGCTGGGGGTATAAATATAGTAACAATAGTTTCTTGAAACTAATTTATTTAGTCGGGAACCACAC
The DNA here is from genome assembly GCF_047663935.1 of Musca autumnalis. Classification (NCBI taxonomy): domain Eukaryota; kingdom Metazoa; phylum Arthropoda; class Insecta; order Diptera; family Muscidae; genus Musca; species Musca autumnalis. Next base: position 185,468 of record NW_027411710.1, read on the forward strand.
TAGCATTTCATTTCATTAAACAACTTAACAACATTTTGTGTTTCTAGATCAAGTTCCACAGTAGAGTAAAATCGTGAAATTGATGTAGTGGAGAATTCGATCTAAGAACGCCTAATTTCATGAAATTTAATAAAATTCTCGCTATTGGCGTCTATGGCTTATGGAAGAGAACTTCGAGTTTCTAAATGCATGTTATTGCCACTTGTATCTGTTTTAATATATGTACTAGAGTGGTTTTAAAAATCGATGTCCAATTTTTATGCGGCACCCTCCTAAAACGTTTAGTTTTGTTAAAAATTAAGATTGACAGAGTTTGAGCTCAATTGGAGTATGTTAACACGTGCCACTGGTGCCTCAAAGTTTCCATGGGCCCTTTATATAGCCAAAATTAAAATCTGACCCGATTTTCAAAAATTTTTGTGGGATTACTTGTTTAGCAACTTGTAAACTGTTTTCATCGATTGGACAATAAATGTGATCTGTAAAGTGAAAATTCGCCAATACAAATTAAAATTGGTCCCCATTTTATAGGGCCAAAGGCGAATTTTCAGAAAATCACTCTATAGACCACATTTATTATCCAATCGATCAAAAAATGTATGTACCTTGTAAGCAATAAACAGCACTGAACAACTCATAGGGCCATTATTATACGTTTTCTTTTACTATTGGATGTATTTGAAAACGCAAAAGAAACGAATTTGAAGACATTAAAAATATAATTTTCACATAATAATATTATTTTAACTGGAACGCTAAAAAATCTGATCGAAAAATCCAAACTATAACCAAAGAAAGCTTATTTATAATAATGGGGGTTAGTGAGTTTGCTGGGTTAACATTAATTATGCTATGCTATGTAGAAATGTCTACAGCACAGCAGAGCACAGCAATCGTTTTTCGATTTCATGACTATGCTATGTGCTATGCTACTTTTATGTTCGTAGCATAGCACAGCAACAGTTTTCGTTTTTGTTTTTGAAAACAGCACAGCATAGCAATAGCATTCGTTTTTGATTTTGATGACTATGCTATGCTATGTGCTGTGAAGATTTCAGAAGCACAGCATAGACCATGTGCTATGCTACTTTTATGTTCGCAGCACAGCATAGCAACAGCATTCGTTTTTGATTTTGATGACTATGCTATCCCAGCAAAATAAATTGGAAGTAGTGCAATGTGGACTAGTTCTGTCACGGCATGTTTTGATGCAGTTCAACTGGAGTCGTGCAAAAGGCACTCCAGTCCTCACATTTTAACCGCATTTGGATGCAATCCAAAGAATCACATCCACTTGTCACATTTTAACAACATCCGGATGCAGTTCAACGGAGTCGTGAAAAAGGCACTCCAATTCCTCACAATTTAACAGCATCCGGATGCAGTCCAAACGGAGTCGTGAAAAAGGCACTCCGTTCGCTACATTTTATTAGCAGTTGTTATAGATCCCTATATGTACATAAATCAGATTGTACATCTCTACAGGCAGCGGCTTTCATTTTCCAAAAAGAGATAAGCGTGTTAACATGTCCAAACATTTGTTAATACAAACTAAATAATATTTAATATTTAAATAATATTTAATTTGTGAACATTTTTCCGGCAACTCACCAGAAGAAAATTTCCGAATGGAGTGCTGTTGGAGTACGTGTCGAAATCTTAACTGGTGATGGGAAGACAACCCATTTAGCAAATGAAGCAAAAACAGTTCAGCTTGGAACAAATGCAAGCGGAGGAAACACGCATGTTTGCGATTGAATTCAATGGAGTATTTTCATAATTTGTGTTAATGTAATAAACATGTTCTACCATGTGTAATAAAGTTGTTAATATTTTTGTTTTGCACAAATAATAAATGCATTTTATTTGTTCTGGCATATTTTGTAATGGCTTGCACAATTTCCGCAGAATGCCTGTATCAAAACACGTGCTTTGGACTGCATCCTATTCTACCCCCAAAGGGTCAGTTAAAATGCAGTGCCAGAGGGTCAGTTAAAATGCAGTGCAAAAGGGTTAGTTAAAATGCAATGCCAATGGGTCAGTTAAAATGCAGTGCCAAAGGGTTAGTTAAAATGCAGTGCTTTGGAGTGCATCTTTCAGTAGTCACGCTCTTGTAAAAATCATCAGTGAAAATGCATAATTTGATGCACATCCAGATCACTTGTACATATCATTTATTGCATCTTTAGAGGCAAACATTTTGCTGGGATGCTATGTGCTGTGAAGATTTCAGAAGCACAGCATAGACCTTGTGCTATGCTACGTTTATGTTCGCAGCATAGCACAGCAACAGTTTTCGATTTTGTTTTTGAAAACAGCACAGCATAGCAATAGCACTCGTTTTTATTTTTGATGCTGTGACTATGTGCTATGCTGCGTCACTTTCACAGCGCCAGCATAGACCTTGTGCTGTGCTGTGAAAAACTAGCAGCAAATTCAAACACTGGACTGGAGTGCCTTTTTCACGACTCCGTTTGAACTGCATCAAAACATGCCGTGACAGAACTAGTCCACATTGCACTACTTCCAATTTATTTTGCTGGGCAGTTATATTCCAACGACTGTTCAATGATGATACGGAGTGTATTTATGTGATCTGAGCAAGATCGTCGTCTCCTGAAACCCGCCTGCTCTTTACGCAAAAATGTATCCACCACAGGGGAAAGCCTAGTTAGAAGTATTTGGGCCATGACTTTTGATTTGGTGTTTTGCAGAGTTAATTTTTTTTTACAATTTTTCAAATCACCTTTTTCGGTATTTCGCCCGTTCTCCATGCATTTTGCACAATTTGGGTTATGTGGTTTACGACAGCAGGTTCACCGTATTTAAGAAGTTCCGCCTCAATGCCATCTCGTCCGGGGGCTTTTTCGTTTTGTAAGCTCTTTAGCACTTTTGAAACTTCTTCCATCGTAGGCGCTGATGTTGATATTTCTCTACGAGGGTTACGTCGCACATTGGGGCAAGATTCCAAAAAACGGAGATTAATATTTTTCGAATGTTTACACTTCAATCAATATAACGGAACACAGTTCAAAGCCCTCATAAATGGGTACCATAAAAACTATTAAGTGTTTTTACGGTTTTGCATACATTTCTTATTTGATGAATCTAAAATCTTCTAATATGATAAATTATTGGTTAAGCTAAAATTTGGCAACAAATTATTAAGTTAGGTCAATATTTTAGTGTAGCTCCCATACAAGGGTATTTCCCGATTTTATGTATTTCGAGGGTCTTGACCTCATTTTTTAGTACATTTGTCTGTAAATTATGATTTATAGTTCAGAATGCCTAAGAATTCATACTGTGAAAATTTGTCAATATAGGTCAATGTTTTGGTATAGGCCCCATATAGAGGCACAGTCAAATTTGGGTTTTAGAATATATAATGTAAATATTGCAACTAAACTAGCTCATATATTCCGCTACTTTTTGAACTCTAAATACTTTTCAAAAATAGGGAAAAATGGATACATTTTAAATTAATTGTTAATATGCTTTTAAACTTCTTTTGCCATTAATATATTTTTCTAAGACTCAGATTTCTAACTGCAGTTGACTAATTCTAAAAAGGGCACTTTTGATGCGTAAAAAAATATTACTCTTTATACACCAAAAAAATGTATGGTGCTCTTTATATTGTTAAAAATTCTTTAGCTTTATCACAGTGTAACTGTGGAATTAACAATATATAATCTTGACATTTTGGTTAAAGACTTAGAATTTTGTACCATATTACTAGACATCAGATTTTTGCATGTTTTATATTTCTCATCCGATTGGACACAAATTTTGGATCTAGGCGTTTTGAGGGTCAATTTTTCGATATTTGGGGTCATATCAAATATATGCAAAAAATATGCAAAAAATATGCCACAAAATATGCAAAATATGCAAAATATGCAAAAAATATGCAAAATATGCAAAAAATATGCAAAATATGCAAAAAATATGCAGAATATGCAAAAAATATGCAACCAGTTTTGGGTCGAAAATCGTCAAAAAAGTCGTAAAATTTACAATTAGAGTTGGAAAAAATCATCGAAAAAACTTCAAAGTGTCCTAAATTAAGACTGTTGGCCATTTAACGTCGATTTTTAGCAGATTATTGTGTTATTGATACCTCTTACGACGGTGTTGTGTAGGGTATATGGTATTGTAATACTATTGTTAATTGTTAAACTATGCAAAAATATAAAATTTGATAAAATATCAATCATGTTATGTAAATTTAATATTTTCTTTGTCTTAATTTGTAGATTTAGGCTGGTTTTAACTCAAAGGGAAGAAATCGATGTCGGATTTTTTAGGCGGGGATGCCGCCTAAACTATTTATTAGATTAGATTTTAGATAGATTTAAATTAAGATTGCCAATTGAGCACCATTGGAATAAGTTAACACGTGCTACTGGAGCCTCGAAGTTATGAAAATCTCGTCTCTCTCGCCGACCCATATCTGTGGAACGGTTAAAGCTATTTGCCCGTATTATGCATTAAATTAAATGCCATTCTGTTTATTTTATATTCAAAAACAAAATGCGTAAGTATTACTGAATTCGAGATAGAAAGCCAGTGTCCCGATTAACGTGACTACGTACGCCTTAGCGCGAAAATGGAGCCTATCTGGGTATAGCCGACTACTTGGAGAACGCATTGTTTTAGTTGTTCGTCCTTTGTAATTAATTGGTTGTAATCTGTGGTGAGCTCGACTTGGAGTGAAGCTGTGACTTTTTATGAATTTCGAACAGTTGTTCTCTTGTAAGTTTGGGTCGAATATTTCCGGAGAAGTTTCCATCTTCGCTTTGTTAAGAATTTTGTCGCCATTTGACTCTTTACGGTGTTTTGCACTGTCGAATCAAACAATGCCAAGCCAACAAGTTCAGGACTAAGATACCACAGGTGATTTATCATTTTTTGTTTCCTTTTTCTGTCTATGTTTTCGTATTTCAATAGATTTTCAATGAGGTCTAGGTCTTCTTTTGATGCTAAACGCTTCGTAAAATCTGAAGAACCATCTGTCCCGAAAATAATCAAGCGCAGCTTCAACAAAAACTCCTAACCATGAAATTGTGCCTGTAAAGTGTCCTATAGGAACGTTGTCGTATCATTTTTTCTACAGTAGAAGCTCTCGGAGAAGACCCCAACAAATATATGATCTTTAGAAGCTTTATTCCGGAGAATAAACTGTGAAAAATACTAGCAACAACTTCAAGGAAGATACCGCAAAACAAGGCAATTTGCGTGCACTATCATGGAAAACTATTACCAGGTATTCCCAAAACAGTGCAGAAAGATCGGGTTGCTGTTCTGGTATCATCTGGTATGGGGGTAAAGAACAACTCCTGGGCGTTCCTGACACTGACAGTAGCTCAGGGGAGAAACTAGACTTAGCAGTGTACGAATGCCGAGAATAATGGAGTCTTACCAGCTTGAGCAGATGTTAAGTCGAGAGCTTCTGTACCTGCGTACAGATTTATAAGAAGTATTGTTGAGAGGGATTTTTGACTGCAAGTTTGGCAGCACATCCGGACATCAACCAAACATATTCAAGCAATTTCTATAAGAATAGTTTGCGATTGACAAATCCAAGTTCGACGTAGGCGAGAATGTTTTAAAACTACTTCCCAGCTGACTTCCCAAGAACAAGAGGTCGTAGAAGCACTTTGTGTTTTCATCTTTTGAGCCCGGTTTAACGCGCCCAGAACGTTTCTAATTTTGTTTATTTATTTTGTATCAAAGGACAAAAACTGAGTGTTATAAATGAGGGTGTGGGTTAATGATTTTACAAAACCTATAATGAACAAGATAATGGTTATGTAGATATAATATTGAATGGATTGGGTAAACATAATCAATTGGTTGAAAAGGATTAGAGACAATAGATTGAGTTTAATACAACAAATAGTGAAAGCGAAATTCAGAAATATTTTTTAGGTCCAAAAAAATACCTAAACCGCATTGATGATTTATTGAAATACGAAACAAATATCAGATAAAGGAAATAACAAAATGATATATCATCTGTGGTATCTTAGTCCTGAACTTGTTGGCCTGATCTGATAGTTCAAACCACCGTAAAGAGCCAAATGCGACAAAAATCTTAACAAAGCAAGCAGAAGAAGATGGAAAAAACCAAACTAACAGTACGGTTACACTAGATTTTTTTGCCGGGTTAACCCACTTCGAGAGGATTTATTTGACGTTTGCGCTATGGAATTGACATTTGAAATCCAAACCCACTGGGTTAATCCGGCTAAGTGTAACCGGGGTATAACAAAAGAACAGCTGCCGAAATTTCCAGAAAAAGTCTACCAGGCGTAATTACAGCGTATACTTACTTGTTGTTCAAGAGATTAAGTATTAACTCCGAATTTCTTGAAAAATATCCTGTAACTTGACCGCAGAACATCAATTACCAGGAAGAGTAAAGGATGTTAAACAACTTGAAAGTTGTGAACGACAAGGAGTCGAGTTCATCACCAAGTAGTCATCTTTACCTAGATGTCTCCAAAATCACATTATGTCAGCCCCTTAAATAAAATGTAAAAGACATTTGTTTTCATTCCCAAAAATTGATATTATGGGAAGAAATAAAAATAATTTAAAAAATTAAGTTACAATGTTTTATTTAAAAAGCACTTAAAACTAGAACATCATTTTTAATGATGGATACTCTCAAATAAAACGCTGGTGGCCGTTTAATATTCCCACAATTTTTAATTCAAATGCAAGCGTTTTATTTGAGAGATTTAATCATTAAAAAATATTTTCTAGTTTTAAGTGAATTTGTAAATAAAACACTGTAACTTATTTTAACTATTTTTTATTTTTAACTTTTCAGCATTTAATTTTTTTGACCACTAGGAACCTCATAACAAAATTATAGCCAATTTAGGCCGAAAATGTAGATAAAAACTTTAAAATACCTGAAATCGTGTTGTACCGTTATATAGGGGCTATACCAAAACCTTGACCTGAGTCCAACATTTTTAGTGAGGAAGTTTCGTACCATTGGGAATCCCAAATGCCAAGTTATAGCCAATTCGGCCTAAAAATTTAACCAGAATCCTTAAAATACTTTAAATCGGGTGGTACCGCTATATGGGGGCTCTAAGAAAAAAATAGACCCATATTGGTTTTGGTTTCATATTCATGTATTGTCATCCAAGTCTGAAAAGTGTTCAAAGTTTTAGTTCGATTGGTCAACTACAACTGTGTGGAAAATAAGTTACTAGATTTGAGCTAAACAGACATAAAAGCAAGTTAAATTAAACACTGTAAAAAGGGTTTTTTTTCACAATAGACTCCATTTTCACCCTAAGGCGTTTTCGCGACATTGGCTTTATTATCTTGAATTCAGTATTACTTACGTATTTTGCTGTTCGGCAAGAAATATTAAGAATAGTATGACATTTAATTTAATGCATATCACGGGCAAATAGTTTTAACCGTTTCATAGATATGGGTAGCTGAAGTCGTCAAATAGCCAAAAAGTCGAAATTTTCATAACTACGAGGACCCAGTGGCATGTGTTAACATATTCCAATTGTGCTCAAACTTTAACAATCTTAAAATCTAACTAAACTAAAAACTTTAGGGGAGTGCCGCATAAAAAAATCCGACATCGATGTTTTGCCTTTGAGTTAAAACCAGACTAATGCAACAAATTAAGACAAAGAAAATATTGAATTTTAAATAAAAAATTTAACAAATTTTATATTTTTTAATAAGTTAATAATAAAAAATGGTGTTACAATATACATATAACCATATTTTTATATCCACACTGTGGTAAGGGGTCTCAATAGCATAATAATCTGCTAAAAAAGCGACGTTAAACGGCCAACAGTTTTAATTTAGGACACTTTGATAATTTTTACCAACTTTAATTGTCAATTTTACGACTTTTATGACGATTTTCGGCCAAAAACTGTTTGCATATTTTGCATATTTTTTGCATATTCTGCTTATTTTTTGCATATTTTTTTTTGCATATTTTGCATATTTTTTTTGCATATTTTGCATATTTTTTTGCATATTTTGTGCATATGCAAAATATGCAAATATGCAAAATAAATACAAAATATGACCCTGCCATTGAATTTAGATTTCTTTGAAACGAATTTTGGTCCAATCAGAATCTTCGTATCTCTATTATTAAAAAATATGCAAATATGCAAAATCCGATGTCTACATATTACCATGTAACGACAGTTATACCAAAAACCGAATTTAATTTTGTTTAATTAATCTCCATTTTTTTGCGATTTCACCCCTTGTGCATCGCCATCATTTTATATAAATCATTATATATAGTAACTATAACATAAAGGTGGACCTGCTCACATTGTCTTATGTAGGGTGACCACAGACATAAAACCAAAAACACGACCTACTGTAAAACAACAACAGGGAAAATGAAGACAAAAACCCCAAAATGCATACATTTGACACACAGCTATTTCCACCATTTTTGACATAACTCAAAATGCGCAAGCAAGACGCAAGTTTTGTTTGCGCAGTATCAAGGACAACAATCAAGAGAAAAATACAAAAAAAAAATTCTCACGACCTTCTCGACACTCCTTTTTACATTTCAAAATTATGCAAAATCTGGACACATTTTCACGAATTTTTTAAACACATTTCTACAAGACTTTTTCAGTACAATTTTTTTCTAAAATATTAAGAGTTACCTCTGTTTGAAATATCCATTTTGAAAATGTCAAGTTTATGAAGCAAAAACTACGTTATGGCGATTTAAAAGCAGCAAAATTTGATACTTTTCAGCTGTTTCTTAAATTTTAAAAATATGTTCAACTTTAACACCGTGCTACACGAAAAGTAAACAACATACGACTTTGCTATTTTGGCTAGTGAGGTAGAATTTTGTACTCATGAACCCTGTCAAGACAGATTATAAAAAATTTGTGTTTCAATTTTTCAATTAAGACCCTTTTTTTCAATCTTGCCCCAACGTGCGTTGTGCGATTGGTAGCGTGTCGGTATGAGCATTATTTTGTATTCCGGTCGAATCCGAGAAATACTCTTTCCATGTAGCAAGTTGGTCGCTTATAGAGTGAATATCATTTCCGTTTTTATTCTTTATGGATGGTGTGTTTCTCAGATGTGTTCCTGACAGTTTTTTGACGGCTGTATATACCCCTTTCAGATTTCCAGTGTTAGCTGCTCTTTCAGCTTCGTCAGCTATAGAATTATAGTAGTTTTCTCTGTCCACGTTCACTAGGTGTTTTACCGCATTTGCTGTTGAACGGTATTCTTCTTTAATTATCCTTTTGGAGTGTGAACGTTTTGTTTGATGTAATTTCTTTTTCAAATGTTTTCTCCGTGCGATTTCTCTCCAGGAATTATCGCTTATCCAAGGGGCACGATTATTTTGACGTCGACCAAGTGTAATCTCGGCGGTATCCTTACAGGAAGACGAAATGCTGTCCCAATCATGAGTTGGCATTCCGCGTAGTGCTGTATCTAAGACATTATTGTAGAGAGTTTTTGTCTGCGGATCCTGTAGTTTAATAGTGTTGTATTTTACTGCGCTCTTATTTTTTCCAATGGCTGCTGGACGGAGGCGGAAGCTGCCGACCAGTAGATTGTGGTCGCTGTCAATATCTGCACCTCTTCGCGTCTTTACATCAATAAGGGAGCCAACAAACAGCTTGCTAATCAGTATGTGATCTATTTGATTTTTGGCCATCGGGAGAGACCCATGTGTATTTATGTATGTCTTTGTGCGGGAATTTGGTACCACCAATAAATAGGCGGTGACGTGTGCAGAAATCTATTAAACGTTCTGCACCTCTTCGCGTCTTTACATCAATAAGAGAGCCAACAAACAGCTTGCTAATCAGTATGTGATCTATTTGATTTTGTATCGGCCATCGGGAGAGTCCCATGTGTACTTATGTATGTCTTTGTGCGGGAATCTAGTACCACCAATAAATAGGCGGTGACGTGTGCAGAAATCTATTAAACGTTCTCCATTAGTATTTCTATCGGTTCCCAGGCCATGTTGACCCATGATAGAGCGTAGGTTATGGTTGTTCGAACCTACTTTAGCATTTAGGTCACCCAACACAATTTTAATATCGCCAGATGGGACAGAGTTAATTGCTGCATCCAATTCGGCATAAAATTTATCTTTATTGTCTTCTTCATCGGGTTCGGTCGGAGCATAGCACTGGAATATGGAGATTTTGCGGAATTTAGAGTGGAATCTGGCACGAATTATACGATCAGATATAGTTGCGTATTCGATTAGAGCATTGATTGCCTTGGATGATAGTAGCAGTCCGACGCCGTTTTTTCGATGGTGTAGGTTACCAGTGTAAAGGAATTTAAAACCTTTTGGCAAGGGAAGTGCTCCGTTTTCTAGCCATCTCACTTCACACATTCCGAGAATGTCTATTTTGCAGTTTTCAAATTCTTTACATACTTGCTCAATTTTGGATCTTTCAGAGAGTGTTCTGACATTCCATGTTGCAATCATAATCCTTGTTTTGAAGCCAAAGGTCGTCGTCGTGTTTGAGGGATTTCTTCTTTCATTTCTTGACGTTTCAGTAATAAGACTTTTTTACATGTATGGGTTATTGGCCTATATAGCAAAACCTTCTCGTGGTGAAGGGTACCATTTTTGTGACTAATACTTCAGAGGTAATTTTTTCCCACTAATCCATACTCCTACTCCCTGAGACGCATATTTCAGTCAATTCAGGACACTAAGTTACTCCCTCGTCCTTTCTCAACCGGGCTTGGGACCGGCTATGGCGGACATTTTAGTTTTTCAAAATTTTCGTGGATAATCACGGCAAGAGTGCATCGATCAAATTAACTCTTTGTATGTCGATAAAGGGCCATCCTATAAAATTGGTTTAATGAATTCAATCGTGGCCGACACTCGCAAAAAAACGAAGGTCGTGAGGGTCGCCTATAACTCTGTGAACCGGAAATTCGGGATGGAAAATTCTTTTTGGGGATGAAAACCCTTGGTGAGTACATATAGAAGCCGAAAGGACAGATCCGCCGTGAGTCGAACTTTTGAGTTATGGCGTAATGAATATTTTGCCGAAGACCCTATGAGCCTTCTGGAACCAGCGTTATAACATTTTTAGCTGCTGTTTAAGCTTATTTTTAAGATAACATGTCTTCAGTAAAACAGTGAGGATTTTTTCGTAGAATATTTCGACCTTCTAAGTCGCTTCCTTCAATCTCCTTTTCGCCCTTTATTTCAAGAACCGCAATGGGTTAACAATTTCTTTTGAGGTTGAGAGATAACTGTGAGTCTAACTTTTGAATTATGGAGGTATTTATCATTAAAGTACCATAAAAGGTACTTGAAGGAATGGACCGACATTGTACATTATGGAAGTGGGTCTTATTTTGGGAGTCATATCTTTTCAATCGATATTGTCTCCACTAGTCAGTACACCTTTTTCAAATTTAGTTCGAAACATTCGAGTTGTAATTTGTAACATTTCATTTGTCATTCGAAATTACAAAGAGAAAATTCGAATTACAAAAGGAATAATTCAAATTACAAATAAAATAATACGAATTACAAATGGAATAATTCGAATTACAAATAAAATAATACGAACTACAAGTAGAATAATTCGAATAACAAATAGAATAATTCGAATTACAAATAGAATAATTCGAATTACAAATAAAATAATACGAATTATAAATAGAATAATTCGAATTACAAATAGAATAATTTGAATTACAAATAAAATAATACGAATTACAAATAGAATAATTGAATTACAAATAAAATAATACGAATTACAAATATAACAATTCGAATTACAAATGGAATAATTCGAATTACAAATAAAACAATTCGAATTAGAAATAAAATGATACGAATTACAAATAGAATAACTCGAATTACAAATAAAATAATACGAATTACAAATATAATAAATCGAATTACAAATAGAATAATTCGACTTTAAAATAGAATAATTCGAATTACAAATAGAATAATTCGAATTTCAAATGGAATAATTCGAATTTCAAATGGAATAATTCGAATTACAAATAGAATAAATCAAATTACAAATGTAATAATTCGAATTAAAATTGAAATGTTTCGAATTACAAATGGAACTCTAGAATTACAAATAAAATGTTAAAAATTACAAATGGAATTCTCTCATTACAACTAAAATGATTCGAATTACATCTGAAAAAGGTCTAGTCATATCGCTTTAAACAGGACCACAACGAACAGCATCGGTATACATTTCAGAAGGAACTTAGAACAGACGACCCTAAACTGCACTTAGGCACAAATGTTGAACTGTTGTGTGGGAGGTTCCCTACGCAGAGGATCGATATGGGCCATTTTAGAAGTTAAACTAAATTTAGACAAAATATTAGCAGATCCAAAGCTTGGATCAAACTGGTTGCCCCGTTCATGGGATATCGTGCATACCATTTTAGTGAAATTTTTTTAAATATTGGGGGGAAGTATCGTAAGTTGTGGACCGGTATTGCCCTTCTTCGAACTGAAACTAGGTTTGGACAAAATATGACGAAGGCCAAATTATGGACCAAATACGTTGATCAGTTCGAAAGTTTTCGTGCTCTCCAGACACAACATATGATGCCATAGGTTTTTTACGTATTGCGGGCTGTTTTCACAAGTAGTATGGACTTGCCACTGAAAAAACGTTTACCGTCGTAATTGAGGCAGCGAACGCAAGTTAATTAATTGTTGCACAAACATCCCAGAAGGGACAAGGGAGACTGCTCTCATATCAATGAGTGCACCCGATTCATATTGGCTCAATGATATAAGACCTACAGTTTATCGCCGAGTCCGAACAGCGTGTCCTAGGACACCACTGCTAGAGAAGTGTTACATGGCTGAAATACTTAGCAAATGTCGCCAACATTAGTGAGTGGTATTTTGACACCTTTGAACATTTTGATGTTGCCTGGCCGGGGAATCGAACCCACAGGTACCTGGAGGAGTGGACCGATATGGCTTGTCTTTGAACTTAAACTAAGTTTGGATAAAATATTATGAAGGCCAAATTTTGGACCGAATCAGTAGATCTTGCGCACCAACCGCTACACAGTGTCATAGGGATTTTTTGCAACTTTCAGGCTATTTTCTCAGGAAGTATGGACTTGCCCCTTATGAAACTTGTACCGTCGTATATGGGGCAGTGAATACAAGTTTATAAAACAAAAAGCGATTCGAGAGCAGGCCCTAAACTGAACTTTTGTGTGGGAAGTACCCGAGGGAGTGTACCGATTGAGTACATATTAGAACCTCATCTAAGTCTGGTAGAAATCTTACTATGTGTTAAGTACGGACCAAATCGGTTGCTCCCATCAACAGTTATCGTGCGCACAAATTGTCCGAAGTTTTTCGAAATTGCGGGGGAGGATAACGGAAGGAGTGAACCGATATAATCCATATTCGAACTTAAACTAAGTGTGGACAAAATAATACGAAAGCCAATTTTTGACTAAATCGGTTGATCCGTTCGAGAGTTATCGTGCGCTCCACCCAGCCAGACAGACCCCTAAACAACATTTGTTGCTGAGGTCTCCGGAGAAAAATGAACATGAGAAGAAGAATCAATGTACACCATGAAAATGCTAGTGCTACCTTGAATCGATGCCAGCGCCTTTTTGACCTGACAAAACGTGGAATTGAACTTTCATCCGCCGTACAGCTCTGCCTTGGCGCCCAATGATTTCATTTGATTCCCGAACATCAAGAAAAAAAGGCGTGGTCGATTTTCGTCGCCAGAAGATGCTGTGGAAGCGTTTAAAAACCATGTTTTGGAGATGTCGCCAGAAGATGCTGTGGAGGCGTTCAAAAACCATGTCTTGGAGGTGTCTGAATGAACAACACAACTGTCCTGAGTAAGTTTAAGCTAAAAACTTTCAACAAAATATCAAATGGCGTCTGGCAAAACTACGTGTTGCCTAGGCCGCAAACGTTTCTAGTTCTCCTCGTAACATGACCTAGCCAACATAATCCGTGTAAATTGATAGATTTCACTCTGTATCTATCTATATATCTCTATGGATAGACGATAGCTAAAGACTCCATGATCGTACAACCAACTATCTGAATACATTAAGATCTCTATTGCCTTGCCTTCAGTTTGGGCAATGAAAATTTTGTTCTGCAATTTCTTAATTTATTTTTATTAATTTAATTGCAAATCTTCTTCGGATCTCTGCATTAAAGTTCCATCATCAATGATGATGGTGACATCAATAAAAATATATACTGATTGGGGGAAGAAAATATAATAAGTGAATATTTTCAGTCATTGTGTCGTAAATAATATTTTATCCACTCACACACACACATAAAAATGTATTATGGTGCGTTTGATGCTGATATGAATAAATGAATGAATTATGACAGGAAAATGTATGAATGAATAAATAAACAGTGAATGAGTGATGTTGATGACAATGGTACCGGTGTGACGCTGTGATGATGATGATGATGATGAGACTGCTAAAGCTAACAATACATCTCTGCTTGATGTTAGCTTATAAACATACTCATACGTATGGGTATATCTGTATATTTTTGCAAGTATTTAAATTATAGATAGTTTGTCAGTGTCAATTGTAGGATATGTGACGACAACGTCAACGAGGTCATCCCAAATAATCAGCATACATTGGAAAGATTCGACTAAGCATTTTACTTAAGTAAATTTGATCGTATATTGTAGGGGCAAATCTGGGTCATACGAAAAGATAAAATGCAAATTTTGATTTAAAACAATTTTTTTTTAATCAAAAAGAAAGAGAGAAATGAAAGAATTTGTCAATGCAGTACCGTACTAAGGACGTTTTGTATTTAAACAATATTTTTGAGTTATCATCTTATGGATTTTTTAAAGAATATTTTTTAGTAGCGTTGATTTTTAAAAGAATATTTTTTAGTGGCGTGGATTTTAAAAAAAATATTTTAAGGGCTTAGATTTTTAAAAAAATATTTTTACTGGCATGGATTTTTTAAGAATATTTTAATGGCTTAGATTTTTAAAGAATATTTTTAATGGCGGGGATTTTCAAAGAATATTTTTAATGACGTGATTTTTTATAAGAATATTTTTAATGGCGGGATTTTCAAAGAATATTTTTAATGACGTGATTTTTTAAAGAATAATTTGAATGACGAGGATTTTATAAAAAATATTTTTATATGGCATGGATTTTTTAAAGAGTATTTTGAATTGGCGTGGATTTTTTAAAGAATATTTTGAATGTGGTGGATTTTTAAAGAATATTTTTAATGGCTTGGATTTTTAAAAAATATTTTAATGGATTAGATTTTTAAAGAATATTTTTTAAAGGAGTGGATTTTTTAAAAAATATTTTTAATGGCGTGGAGTTTTTAGAGAATATTTTTAATGGCGTGGATTTTTTAAAGAATATTTTTAATGGAGTTGCATTTTTAAAGAATATTTTTTAATGGAGTGGAATTTTTAAAGAATATTTTTAATGGAGTGCAATTTTTAAAGAATATTTTTTAATGGCGTGGATTTTTTAAAGAATATTTTTTAATGGCGTGGATTTTTTAAAGAATATTTTTTAATGGCTTGGATTTTTTAAAGAATATTTTTAATGGCGTGGATTTTTTAAAGAATATTTTTTAATGGCGTGGATTTTTTAAAGAATATTTTTTAATGGCGTGGATTTTTTAAAGAATATTTTTAATGGCGTGGATTTTTTAAAGAATATTTTTTAATGGCGTGGATTTTTTAAAGAATATTTTTTAATGGCGTGGATATTTTAAAGAATATTTTTTAATGGCGTGGATTTTTTAAAGAATATTTTTTAATGGCGTGGATTTTTTAAAGAATATTTTTTAATGGCGTGGATTTTTTAAAGAATATTTTTTAATGGCGTGGATATTTTAAAGAATATTTTTTAATGGCGTGGATTTTTTAAAGAATATTTTTTAATGGCGTGGATTTTTTAAAGAATATTTTTTATTGGCGTGGATTTTTTAAAGAATATTTTTTAATGGCGTGGATTTTTTAAAGAATATTTTTTAATGGCGTGGATTTTTTAAAGAATATTTTTTAATGGCGTGGATTTTTTAAAGAATATTTTTTAATGGCGTGGATTTTTTAAAGAATATTTTTTAATGGCGTGGATTTTTTAAAGAATATTTTTAATGGCGTGGATTTTTTAAAGAATATTTTTAATGGCGTGGATTTTTTAAAGAATATTTTTTAATGGCGTAGATTTTTTAAAGAATATTTTTAATGGCCTGGATTTTTTAAAGAATATTTTTTAATGGCCTGGATTTTTTAAAGAATATTTTTAAATGGCGTGGATTTTTTAAAGAATATTTTTAATGGCGTGGATTTTTTAAAGAATAATTTTTAATGGCGTGGATTTTTTAAAGAATATTTTTTAATGGCGTGGATTTTTTTAAGAATATTTTTTAATGGCATGGATTTTTTAAAGAATATTTTTAATTGCGTGGATTTTTTAAAGAATATTTTTTAATGGCGTGGATTTTTTAAAGAATATTTTTAATGGCGTGGATTTGTTAAAGAATATTTTTTAATGGCGTGGATTTTTTAAAGAATATTTTTTAATGGCGTGGATTTTTTGAAGAATATTTTTTAATGGCGTGGATTTTTTGAAGAATATTTTTTAATGTTGTGGATTTTTTGAAGAATATTTTTTAATGGCGTGGATTTTTTAAAGAATATTCTGTAATGGTGTGGATTTTTTAAAGAATATTTTTTAATGGCATGGATTTTTTTAAAAAAATATTTTTTAATGGCTTGGATTTTTAAAAAAAAATATTTTTTAATCGCCGTATATTTGTTAAAAGATATACTTACATGCGTCGTTTTTTAAGAGTATTTTTTAATCGCGGGAATGCTCTAAAATACGTTTTTAACGGCGAGTGAATTTTTTAAACAATACCTTGTGTCACTACTCTGCTCCAATGTTTAATGTCCGAGTTCAATGTTTTCCTATAGTAATCAAAATATAACAAGAATTCATTACACAGCTGTATTATTTTCCTTTAAATCCTTTTCTCCCAGAACTTGTTTCAATTCACAGCTATGTTCTTTATGGTTTCGTTTTTTGTGTTATGGAATTTGTGTTATGGAGCTAATGGAATTCTCATGAAATCCGTATATATGTAAATACTATGTGTGTGCTGCGTAATTGTATGACCTTCAAATATAGTTCACTATTTTGTGAAGTATTCGTAGAAACATATTACTTTTTTATGGTAACATGGGGCGCCTTCGCCACGTTTTTTTCAAAATGTTCTCATATCGACATCATTAAAGTTTTTCCAAATATTATTTTTGGTAAGAATATTAGCATATCTTGACTATAAGTTTTGATATATAAATGATTATAATTTTGCTTTTAAAATATTATTTTTGAGAATTTACAAAATGTCTAAAAGGTGGCGAAGCCTCCCCACCCATGGGGTAGCTTCACCATCGACATAGGACATATATCAACGGACTCTAAAAATGGAATTTACCATACTTCCTACTCAAATATCAACATTATGCATAAAAGAAACATGTTTTCTATTTAATAATCAAAAATTATTCTAAAATTTACAAAAAGAAACATATTTTAGCTGTTAATTGAAGTAGGTACCTTGAATTAAGGCATAAAAATTAAATTTTTGCCAAATTAGATAGGTTTAGCACAATATTTGATTTTAACTTCACATTATAGCGTGGTATATCAATAGCATAAACAATTTAAGTTAAACCTGACATATTTCTCACATTAACCCACAACACCCCTATCATGGCGTGGCCGCCCCACCCCCTACATAGTTCATAATATGAATGTATTGATATTTGTAATTACTTATCATGCAAATTATTTGGATTTATAATCTTCAGTAGTTGTCTATTAACGGTATAAAATATAATTTTGATATTACAAAAGGTATACAAGATATCACAAAATATACCTACCATTAATATTTTTCGCAATACCCCAAAAACATGAAATCGCGTGCATCAGCAATCATATATTTGATAGAATTGCCAATTATTGGGAGATGAAAGATCTTCGTTAAACTCACAATTTTTCCTTTAACGGCATTTCTCTAGCAGTTATAGTTATCAAGAAAATCGGCGCTGGCGAAGGCGCCACAGTGGCGAAGCCGCCCCATGTTACCATATATCCGCAAAATGTGGGATGAGGAAGAATATCGTAATATAATTTTTATTATAAGTTTTATTTTAATACATAATGACATATACTTTTGTCTCTTGATTTCATGTGAAAAATTATTTTACATAACTTTGACAAAACGCTGCAAGTGTCATTTTCACCATGTTGTTTCACACGCAACAGCCACTCTCACCGACAAACTGACAATTAAAAATATCCATTAAAAATATTCCTTAAAAATTCACGCCATTAAAAATATTCTTTAAAGATCCAAGCCCTTACAAAATATTCTTTAAAAAATTCACGCTATTAAAAAATATTCTTTAAACAATCCACGCCATTAAAAATATTCTTTAAAAAATCCAAGGCATTACAAATATTAAAAAATAAAAATATATTCTTTAAAATTAGAAAAATATTCTTTTAAAATCAACGCCATCAAAAAATATTCTTTAAAAATTAACGCCATCAAAAAATATTCTTTAAAAAAATCCACGCCTTAAAAAATATAATATATAATGAAGAACATTTAATTGATTTAAAGAAAAAAAAATAATTCCATGAATGGTTAACAGATTCTACTTTTTAACGTTCTTTTTGTGTTTTTATATTTATTAATCATTTTCGAACTTTATTTTATATGTTTTTCCATGAAATTATTTTACATTTTTATACAAACAACAATAATATGTGAATTGCGTTCAAGAAACTTTTGTAATGAATAATATCACCAAAAATTCACACGTGCGTACACTCGATTAATATGTACATACATACATACGTATGAGATATTCATTCGAAAACGCAGAATATCACGCATACGCACCTGTCAACCCTGAACTTATGTTTATGCAGAAAAAATTTTAACATATTTACTGATTCGATGTTTTTCCTTTGAATCTTAACATTCATCATTGAACCAATTTAACCAACCATTTATCTTTTGTGTTCTAGTAGGATTCAAACATTTCGTCTAGAATTCAGTGAAAAGTATGCATGTGTATATGGCGAAACTTATGTTACATTTGTTATCAAACAATGTCGCCTGTTCAAATAAAAATTTTGAAACAAAAACGCAATCTTAATGAATGTTTTTATGTTTATTTCAATATTCTTATAGATATACGCTTGGGAGTTTCCGACGTATGCAAATGATGTTTGTATAGCTGTTTTTCGTGAAACTTTCTAATAACTGCTTCTTGCACACGTTTTGTATGCTTTTTAATACCTATTCCTGTTCCACCTCTTTCATAATCATATATACAATTTGTATACGCATACATATCGACATTTTTGTAGAAAATTAACTTATGTTGAAACTGAGGTATACGGTATTGTAATTCGCGAACAGTTGTACTATATCATAACTTTTGAACGGATTTCGGTTAAATAAACTGTTTTAAAATAATAATTTGAGCGGAAGCTGTGGTCGTATTAATGGAACAAAATAAAAAAAAGTGTTGAAGAAACGGGGCTTTTTGTGTTAATTTCCAATTAGTGGCTTTACAATGCAATGTAGAACTTCATGCTCAAAGAAGAAGTTAAAGAATACACCTCAGAGATGAAGTTTCTAATATATGACTTTTTAATATATCCACTGTATGTAACTCAAAAGGATGCTGACATTTTGAAGACTGAAAAATTGGGTTTTTGAATTTTTTCTCCAATCGCCGGATTTCTCTAAAAGCTTATTATGTGATTGTAGTACTCGTGATTTCGCATTTTTTATGTATAACTTGCGCGTGTAACCTTCAGAGGATCACGACAATCTGCGCTCAAAGTCGACATTTTTGTTCTTAAATTTTTCTAAAAAAACCTGTTTTTTGAAATCAAAATTTACAAATGCCATTCGATTTTCGTGGAAACCAGCGTAAATTTAGTTTTTTACGTTCTGAATCTAACAAGCTATTGCGCATCTTAACCCATCTACTAGATCGGCGGATATGATACCCCTCAAATTTCGAAAATTTGCAGAAAAAAGTTTTTAAAAACATCGCGTATTTATTCGCGTTTTGAATGTGTTATTCCTAATTAGAAAAATAGAGCGAACGCCTGTTTACAATGTGCGAAAACAGATATTTAAAAAGTAAAAAAAGTATCAGTCGGCATTACCGACAGAGATATACCCCCAGCCTGTGTAAATTGAAACACTTTTTTCCAAAAAAACTGATTTGTATTTAGGGGGTTTCAAAATTTTGAGAGTATGAAACGACATAAATTTTGGTTAGGATTAAAGTTAAAAGTTTTGCGGAGGAGGTACTTAAAGGAATGGACCGACATAGACCATGGGGGTCCCATAGAGGGTTTTACACCATTCGGGCTGTTTTCTCAAGAAGTATGGACTTGCCCCTGAAAAAAATGTATGTAAGTTGCTTCACAAAAATCAAAGTGATTCGATTGCAGGTCTTAAATTGAACTTATCCGAAATTTTGTATGGGAGGTACCGGATGGAGTGGACAAATATAGCCCATATTCGAACCTGATCTATATCTGGTACATATATTAGGATGGACCAAATCGGCCACTCCCTTCAAGAGATATCGTGCGCACAATTTTTCGGAACATTTTTGAACTTTTGAGGGGGAGCTACCTGAAGGAGTGGACCGATATGGCTTATCTTCGAACTTAAACTAAGTTTGGACACAATATTACGAAGGCCAAATTTTGGACGGAATCGGCGTATCCGTTCGAGAATTATCTTGCGCTCTAACTACTACACATGGTATCATAGGTTTTTTTTCAACATTCAAGCTATTTTCTCAGGAAGTATGGACTTGCCCGTGATGAAACTTGTACCTTCGTATGGGGGACAGTGAATACATGTTGCTACAGCAAAAACCAAGGCAATTCGAGAGCAGGTCCTAACTGAACTTTTCCGAAATTTTGTGTGGGAGGAACCCCGAAGGAGTTTACCGATTGAGTACATATTGGAACCTTATCTAAGTGTGGTAGAAATTTCATGATGTGCAAAGTATGGACCAAATCGGTTACTCCCTTCATAATATATGATTTTTATTTTTTTCTTCATATTTTTGCAAATAACATCAATATTATAGCTCCAAGCTGCACGACTTAGGCATCATTTTATTTCTCAAATGTATGGATGCTGTTGTAATGCTTTCATATGTTTTTGTAAGTACAAGCGCTATTATTTAAAAAAATATGTTTGTTAATACGTAAAATTTTGTAAGAAATTCGATTTTTGGCAAATCCGTTGAGACTTTTCGTAAATATTTTTCCATCATCGGAGAGGGTAAAAATTTTGTAAAGAGTAATGGGATATAGCAGCTTATTATATTAAGAGGCGATTTTTAAAATTATTTTCTAATTATTTAAATTAAAACGCCTATATCTTTTGCGCGCAACGATCAAAGTTAGTTACGAAAACAGATTTGGAATCACGATTTTTTCTTAATCTATGTATCAAAAATAATTGATGCGGTATTAAATTTTTTTTTTAATTTTTTGTTTGAAATAGAAAAGACAATTTTAGAAAATTTTCGTGATATGTATGAACATGCACACATAATGTACATACTTTTGTAAATTATCAGCTCTCCAGCAGGCAAAGAAAGTATTGAACTATTCAGTGATCTTGTACTTTTGTGCATACGACTGTGCATCATAAGAAAGGTCATGACGGCTCATACACATGTCGTTGTGGTTAAAGCGTAGAAAAGCCCACTTGAATTATGGGACAAGCAGCATTTCAATTTTCTCTATTTATTACTAGAATGGATAAGAATTATTGTTGTGTTGTTGTTGTGTTGAGTTAACCTTGAAACTGGGTTAGTTCAGTTGGAATTTTATTCATAAATGTTTTAATATTTAATTCTACATTTCATAAAAACACTTTATCGAAGTCTTATTATTCAGTTTCGTTTAGGCACAGTTCCAGAGGCTTCGGCAGCGTAGTTGATCAATCGTAGTTCCTAATAACAGGAGAGCTGAACATCCGACTATCCCTTAATTGTTCGCGGGTACGGGAGAGAATCACTATATCTGTTAACTGTCATATGATGCTATATTAATAATCATTCGTTAGGGCGATGAGTCAATATCACAATTTGTCGAAGGATGTTAAGAGATCGGTACGTCGATTACTCTCAGTACCCCAACTAACTCACACACCGCCGCTTAGAGTTAAGAGATCGGTACGTCGATTGCTCTCAGTGCCCCAATTAACTCACACACGACACCGACGAGTTAAAAGATTGGTACTTATAATACCCCAGTTAACTCACTACTACCCCACTACTTATCAGGGATGCACAAAGAGAATCTGACACATTTTCTCTTAAATATTTCACACTGTTCCCAATAGGTGGGTTCATTGGTGTGGTAGTCATACCAGTTGGCGCTAGTGTATGACGTTGGGCCGTTAATTTAAAATTTAATTCAAAAGTCCTTTGAATTAAGTTTATTTTTTATAACACAATCAATTTCCTGTAACTAGAAATGAGAGATCCGAGATCACGACTTTTAGGGCGTTACAGTGTTGCATTCGGTTAAGTTACATGTTCATAAGTAGTTCTTAAAGAGAATTTAATTCAATAAAAATCAGTGCCTGAGATTAAGCCTCCGTGTCCTTTCTTTATTACATCATTTGAAAAAATAAAAAAAAAATTGCGGGCACATCTACGATTTTTGGTATAGAGGTTAAGGAAAAAAGTATTTAAAAATGTCTTATTTGTTTTTATGAGGACATTTATGCATAAAACGCTATTAGAGTTACCTATCTATTCGTAAATGTTTAAATATTTACTAAGTTAATTTTTATTTTCGCCAAAAATTAGCAAGTAATAAACAAATCTTGAAGTAAATCCAAATTATCCTGCCACAGAGTTCGTACAAACCCTAAAAAAATAAATTAAAAATACATATCTACAGAATTTAGACAATGCGTGGAAAAGTCTGAAATCAAAATTATAAAGATTGGGTTTATAATATGCATATTACAACAACAATGAAAAAGGAAAAATTACTGTTGAAATGTTGTTCCACATATATTTTCTTTTGGTTTGATTAAAAAAAAGAAAACAAATATTTGGGAGTTATCCAACCATTTTGCTAAAATCCCATACAATAATTAATGTATGCCGCTAAAACTTTATCAAGAAATTTGGATTACCATGAAGAAAGCTTAGTTGCTTACTGTGATACCTTATATGAATAGGAAATTACGAGTAATATTGAAATTACAATCATTCAAAAAATATGAAAATTAAAAGGCCTGTCATTCGCGAATTAGTTAACATCAGTTGATGCGTATCCGATTTTTGATACATCGAATGAATCTCTTTTATCTATCTATCAATGCATATTTCGATGTTTCAGTCAGCGGCCAAAGTGTGCCGTCAGTTGCATCACACAATGCAAAAAAACCTTAAAGTGGGCTAAAGTCGTGCAATATGCACACGATTTTGATGCGCATCCGATTTCAGTAGCACCCAACAAAAATACGTCAATATACACCTATTTCAAACAGATTTTTCAAGAACCGCGGATGTGGCTCCACATTCTACTTTGGGTAAGATACCCATATTACACACGTATATCTGTAACTTATAACACAAATATGACGGTTTAGTATGCGAATTTTTCAAAGTATATTTTTGCAGATTTTTCTACTTCAAGGTATCTACATCCTGAGTTTAAGTCGATGGATTCCAACGAGGAAGGGCTCATTAGATTCGTCGCGTAAAAAAAACTAAATATTCGCGAAGTTCGAACCATATTTAAATTTTTGTAAATTTTTACACGCAAAAACTAGGATATTTAAGAAAATTTACGCATCAAATGTTGGCCTTTGGACTCCAATAACTTGGATGCTTGGGTGGAACCAGGAACCCATACAAAAGCAGCTAAAAAATAGGAAATGAAGATGGATTGGCCACACCTTAAGAAAAAAATTTCATAGCATAACCAGAATGGGTGCCACCGTGGTGCAATGGTATGCAGACCCGCCTTGCACGCTAAAGGCCGTGGGTTCGATTCCCCGGCCAAGCAACATCAAAAATTTCAACGGTGGCAAAATACCCTTCAGCAATGTTGGCGACATTTCCTGAGTATTTCCGCCATGTAAAACCTTTTCTTCAAGAGGTGTCATAGGACACGCCGTACAGTGGAAAAAAATACAGATCTATCGTGCAGAAAATAAAAGCCGAGGTTTTATTGTAAGTTTATGCATAATTTTGATAAGAATTACTTTAAAATGACAGTTTTACTTCATTTATTGATAAATTGGCCAAATTTGTATTATTTATACTTTTCTGGTATAGGTCCCATAGAGCAGTACCTCCCGATTTTCGGTATTTTGAAAAGTTCTGCTGTACTACCCAACCGAAATGGCTAAAATTTATTATGTATGCTCAGTTAGGGCTATAAATTATTCGTAAAGAGAATTGTTGGTATAGGTCCACGTTTTGACATATCCCCCATAGAATGGTACCGCCCGATTTTTGTAATTTTGAATGTTTTAACCACATTATCCAAATTATATAGCTGAAATTTGGCATTTACTTTTTGTTGGGAGTACACAACATTCCGACAGAGAATTGTGAGTACAGGTCCACGATTTGATAATGCCACCATAGAACGGTATCGCCCGATTTTGGGTAATTTTAAAGCTTCAGCCACTTCAACCGAAACTTCAACTCCAACCGAAACGGCTGAAATCTGGTTTGAATATACATAATTTGTGGTGGAGGGTATAATAAGAGCTCAACATCACCCCATCGTGCTCTGTTTAGTGATAAAAACTTATATTTAGCAGATTGTTTGGAGACCCTTTACTACTCTCATTTTCGTACTTCCCCCCATCTCCAAGGAACCGTAGGACGGGCGTTTTCAATTTTTATTTTCTTATCTGCTATGCTGTGATCAATTCCATGTGATATTTGAGATTTGATATCCAACATTTTCCAGAATCGTCATTTTATTTGAACTAAACTTTAAAAAGCATCCTGCGCTAAATTGGCATATTTTCTTAAAAAGGCAAAAAGTCAAAAATCGTAAAAAGTCGCAGGAAATAATTTAAGAGTTATTTTAGTTATTCTGGACAATATATAAAAAAAATATCTCGATCCGATCTGATCCGATTTTATACTTTTAATTGAAGAAATGGAATAAAATGGACGTTGCATATACTTATCCCGTAACCTCTAAATTAACATAACTTATGGATTATAAAACTGTTTAATTTATTTAAATACCTTTACAATAAACCAAAAATACAAAAGATTCGACAATAAAACACTCCGGCTCATCTGAATAGAACCAACCAATTCTTGCCTACAAATACCGTTATATCTGACGATAGGAGAGGAATTGTAAATTATATTTTTGTGGACATGTAGATTATAAAGTAGCCGATATTTTTAATACCTAACATGTTTCACATATGCATTATAACGGTACTTTTTACTCGCTTTTTGAAAAATGTCAAAATATAAGTATGTTTAATAGTTCACCAGGATAGAACCACCATAAGAATTTACACAAGTCCTTTGTCAGATGTGGTAAAATTTTACAAAAAAAACTATTTAAAATTATAAATAAAGGCCATGAGTGTTGGTGAACCATAAAAACATGCTAATATTTGTATATTTTTCATAAAGCGAGTAAAATGTACCGTTATAATGCATATGTGAAACTGGTTTGGTATTGAAAATATCGGCTACAATATACCCTACATGTCCACAAAAATATAACACTGTGCAACA
This sequence comes from Musca autumnalis, assembly GCF_047663935.1. NCBI lineage: Eukaryota > Metazoa > Arthropoda > Insecta > Diptera > Muscidae > Musca > Musca autumnalis. The sequence goes on from NW_027411710.1 coordinate 211,384, forward strand.
CGAAAATTTTTAACCATATTCTGATAGCACAGCGTGATAGAAGACCAAAAAATAGAAGACACATGTCTCGCCGTTTTCCCCTATCTCATCAACTTTCGCGGTTATAGGCCTCCAAATTTTGAGACTTTGATGTAAAAAGGGGTCATGTTTCAAGACTATATCATCCAAACCATTAGGAGTTTTGACTTTATCTCAGAGGCAAAGTTGTAGGTCTTGTCTTAAGGAACAAAAATTGTGAACACATATAATCCATCAAACTTCATCTGCAAGGTCAAAATCGCCAAGGTCAAATTTCCTTTAAAAATTTTCTCGGGTTTTGGTCTGCAGCTATCAAACCGATCAAATTTGAAGCAAATAACCAACAACAAAAATGTACCTCATATCCCAATAATCATCTTTCTAGAACATACGAACTCTGTATACACGGTTCTTAAAGGTCAAAATAACAAAGCAAATGGGGTTGTTATCCTGTTTTCTCTGGTTCTGATCCACAGATACTAAACTGTTCAATATTCAAGAAAACAATCAACTGAAATAATGTAGCAAATGCATCAATGAACAACTTCTTGGACCATGCGAAATGTCTATTAACGGTTCTTAAAGGTGAAAATAGCAAAAAAAAACTTTTGAAAATATTCAATTTGTACACTTTTTTCTCCAATTCTGGTCCAAAGATACTCAACCGCCAAAAAATTAAGGATACCGTCAACTACAAAAGTCTACCTAAGATTTCAATAAACAACTTTCTAGAACATATGAGGATTGTAGAAATGATTCCATGTTCCAGAAAGTTGTTCATTGATGTTTTTGCTACATTATTGCAGTTAGTTGTTTTCTTGGATATTTAACGGTTTAGTATCTGTGGACCAGAACCAGAGAAAACAGGATAAAAATCCCATTTGCTTTGTTATTTTGACCTTTAAGAACCGTCTATACAGAGATCGTATGTTCTAGAAAAATGTTTATTGGGATCTGAGGTAAATTTTTGTTGTTGGTTGTTTGCTTCAAATTTGATCGGTTTGATAGCTGCAGACCAAAACCCGACAAAAATTTTTAAAAGAAATTTGACCTTGGCGATTTTGACCTTGCAGATGAAGTTTGATGGATTATATGTGTTCACAATTTTTGTTCCTTAAGACAAGACCAACAACTTTGCCTCTGAGATAAAGTCAAAACTCCAAATGGTTTGGATGATATAGTCTTGAAATATGACCCCTTTTTACATCAAAGTCTCAAACTTTGGAGGCCTATAACCGCGAAAGTTGATGAGATAGGGGAAAACGGCGAGACACGTGTCTTCTATTTTTTGGTCTTCTATCACGTCTCAAAAAATTACACACATTTCACATAAATATTGAAGAAGGTCCTGCACAAACCACTTTTAATTTTTATGATATGTGAAAAAAATTTTATATATAATGTAAAATGATATATATGTAATAACACGACGATAAAATACTGAGAAATCAACGGTTATGTAATTTCGGTTTTGTCTTGTGCCCCTATACCTTGTTTTCAGTTAAATATTTGCTTGTAATGACTTCAAAAAATGGTCAAAAGTTCTGAAAAATAAAAACTTTAAAAGCTTTTTGTGCGGAAGTTTTTTTTTATCGAAACACTTTTTAATTAAGATTTTATGTAATCGTATGGAGAAAGTCATCACGGTATGATACAGGGATATGAGGTTGTAAAAAAGTCATAACCCTATTGAACATATGTCATATGCTTTAAGCTCTATAGCAATTAGACCGATCCCCTCTCTCCATCCTTTGAAAGTGGACGGAAGGAATTTAAAGCCTTGATTCAATTGTGCTTCAACAATTTTTACGTGCCTCTTCTTAATAAATAAAGGGCATATGCCTTTCATTTTGTAACATTGGAATGCACAATAGTGGTTTTATTTACAAAAAATTAAAAAAGTAGTAAACATCAACTCAGTTTTGATCCCCGCTGTACATAGTAAGATATGTATGTTTATTCAACCGTTTTTATGGATGAACGAATTTTTGATCTAAATCATAATTACCTTGCAATTAAAATAATATATTGTCATTTATTGTTATAGCTACATAGATTTATTATGATATTTATCAATTCTTAATTGAGTGTAGCTAAATATAATTCTTCCCTAGTAAACTATAGTTTTTGTTATTAATTTCGAAAATCATGTCGAAGAGAACAGTTTCAATAATACATTGTCTGTGGTTTTCTTGGAAAACGTCATAAGTCTAAAAATCAAAATTTTCAGGAGAGCGAAAACAATATTTTTTTGTAATATTTGCAACTTATCGATGAATTTGTTTTGGTTTTTTTGATACATATTCATAAAACATCCCAAAAACAAATTTTAATTTTTTTATAAATGTATTTTTTATTAATTTTTTAAATACATATCTTTGCGTGTGCATTTTATTTCTTGCACAAAATGACACATTTATACTTATGTTGTTTTCTATGAAAAAGGGGGGAGGAAAGTGGAAAACACATGTACATTTGTTTTGTTTTTCGGTGAAATTTATTTTACAAATTATTACCCAATTTTCATAGAAATAAAAGAAACATTTGATAAAAATGTAAATAAAAAAATTTATATCAATAATGTTATCAGTTTTTGTAGGCGCTTGTCAAATAATGATCGAAGAAACTAAAACAAAATCAAAATATTCTCCATACCTATAGATGGGATTCTACGCGGTATTTTCACAAAAAATTGGTTAAATACTAGAGTTGGGCAATCTCGTTCAATTGAACGATCCGGATCACTATCTCGTTCAATGGACACCGGTAATTTCTTTGACAAACTGCGTATACTTAATTTCACACGTTGGTTTTTATGATGTTACTCATTCGTTTTTGAACGAGGACAGTGAGCCGGATCGTTCAATTGAACGAGATTGCCCAACTCTATTAAATACCCGATAAATTTCCTTTCTGGGTGTTTATTTGGGTAAATAAAATTTTATTTTGAGATAAAAATTTTGTTTTTCTTTCAAACAGAAAATCAAAAATAATACCAGTAGTGGAATTCTGTAACTCATTTTTCGAGTTACCGACAAATATCGGTAAAATTAAAATGCTTATAATTTCGGTAATTAACGACATTTTTCGGTAAGTTAACAACTAAAATAAAGCTGTTGCTAAATCATACCGATAGCAACAGTGTTGCCTACTTTCATTGATACTTTTCATTCATAATTTTGGGTTTTAATGTTACCGATTTTTGTCGGTAACTCAAAAAATGAGTTACAGAATTCCACTACAGATAAACGGTTTAACCACGCGGACTACATTTTATTTTGTCAAATCGGTCGTTTGACTTGCTTGTGTGAACATTTAACGATACATGCAAAAAAAAAACTTTGTCGAGGAGGACTTAAATCTGAAGATTATCCACTGAAATCGTGGGTAAATCCATCTAATATATTATAAAGTTTGAATCTCGATCCAGCATTTATGTTTTTCTGCATGGAGAACTACAACAAACTGCTCTAAAAGCTATCAAATATCAAAATTATGCTGTCAGAGATTTACCAAAACATGGACCAAAATTGGTCATATTTTAACTTGCCCCGTATCCAAAAAAGGCAATACTATTCATAGTCAGTTAACATTTTCTAAAACACTGCGTTTTCGCAACTAGTTGTGTGTAATTTATACCCACATATTGGGTAAATACTTGGGTGACGTAGGGGATGGAAGATACCAAGGAACGGTCCTGACCGGCTTTCACATGGCAAAGCCCAGGATTTATCTTGGTCCCTCTTTCATCTTAAGCGGACACTGACCTCCCTGTGGTGTCACCTGTGGAACTGCCTTTAACACCCGTTAAAGGTAGTGAACTAACATGTGCAGCGCGTTCTCCCATAAGAACGTTAAAAACTTGGGGTTTTGCGTAACCCTCCCCTAGAAAAAACAGCCTACTATGAAAAAAACGAAAGAAAAGAAAAAGAAACCCCTCTAAAGTTGGCGAACCCCGCAAACGTTTTAAGGACCATGGTCTGCTAATCTGCACCTGGAATGTTTGCACTCTTTATAGAGAAGGTGCAGTTTACGCATTGGCAGATGTACTTGAAAAGTACAAGGCCGACATTACCGCCATACAGGAAATACGATGGATTGGGAAAGGCGTCACAACAGCACCTAAAGGTGACGCACAGTAATATAGCTGCCATAACGCAAAGCATGAGTTTGGTTGCCGGTCGGAGGTCAAAACATCTGGTCTCCAGCTTCACCCCAGTGACTGAAAGACTTGCTGTAATTCGATTAAAAGCTAAATTCTTCAACATCAGCTTTATTTGCGCTCATGCTCCCACTGAAGAAAAGGACGAACAGACCAAAGATATATTTTACGAGCGACTAGAAGAAACTTATGACCGTTAAAATTATACTAGGCGATTTTAATGCCAACATTGGAAAGGAGAATATTTTTGGCCTAACAGTCTCCACAGTGAAACATCTGACAATGGTATGAGGCTGATAGACTTTGCAGCTGCAAGAAACATGGTAGTTAGCAGTACCAGATTTAAGCATCTCGATATTCGTAAGGGCACCTGGCTACCGCCAGATCAAAGAACAAGAAATCAAATTGATCACGTTGTGATAGATGGAAGACATGCATCAAGCGTGTTGGATGTACGATCGTTCCGAGGTGCAAACATACACTCCAGTGCCTTGTTGCAGCAAAGGTACGTACCAGATTAAACGTAGCAAACAAAGTGCGAACAGACACTACACGGAAGTTGGACATTGATAAGCCGCAATCACTACAGATAGCCACAGCATATTCCACTCAACTGGCCCAACTGCTTAATCAAAGCACTCCTCGTCCCGACAACATATCAGGACAATGGCAAAACATTGCCCATTCCATGCAAACAGACGCAAAATCTTTACTTAGATAACAGATACCTCCACCAAGGAATCCATGGAATGACAAGGAGTGACGTGCTACAACCGAAGAGAAAAATGTGGCATATAGGGCTACTTTACAATCTCTAGCAACGCGTAGCGCACGATAGAGGTATCGGGAGAAAACGATAGAGGAGAAACGTCTTTTCCGCAGGAAAAAGTGAGAGATGGAAAAGCGGGAGTGCGAACAAATCGAGATGTACAGGAGACAGAATGAAGTCCGAAAATTCTACCAAAGAGTGAAACATCAAACTGATGGCTTTGGAACTGGCACATCCTCCTGTAGAGACCAGGAAGTTAATCTGGTAACTGATACAAATAGTGTGCTAAGGATATGGAAAGAGCATTTTCCCAAACTGTTCGTATCCAATAGTAGCGAAGTCGACGAAGATACCACAGATCCAATCCCAGAAGATGGTATTGAATGTATACCACCCGGCCAAGATGAGGTAAAGACAGCAATAAACCGGCTGAAGAATAATAAGGCAGCAGGAGCTGATGGCCTACCAGCCGAGCTGTTTAAAACCGGAGGCGACACGCTGATAAGGTGTATGCATCAGCTGGTTAGCTCCATCTGGCAGGAAGAACGCGTACCCGACGATTGGAACCTGAGCATCCTGTGTCCCGTCAATAAGAAAGGAGATAAGACTTTGTGCTCCAACTATAGGGGCATAAGTCTTCTCCCTATCGCCTACAAGATAGTGTCAGGAATATTGTGCGAACGACTGAAGCCCATGGACAACGAAATAATTTGACCATACCAATGCGGCTATAGATCTGGCAAGTCCACCATTGACCAGATATTTACCTTGCGGCAAATCCTGAAAAAGACCCAAGGGATGCAGATCGACACCTACCACCTTTTTGTCGATTATAAAGCAGCTTTCGACAGCCCGCTACGTTCAAAGGTATTTCGCTCATTCGGCTTAGTAAAATGACTCTAACTGACACAAGATCTTCAGTTAAAATAGGAAAGAACCTCTCCGAAGAGTTTTGTACCAAAAGAGGTTTCAGGCAAGGTGACAGCCTTTCGTGTGATCTATTCACCATCCTGCTAGAAAAAGTTATACGAGAGGCAAACGTCAAAAGAAGTGGCACAATCTACACCAATAGTCACATGTTACTTGCTTATGCTGATGATATAGACATCAAGGGACGATCAGTAAAAGAAGTAACCGATACCTTTATGAATGTCGAAGGAGAATCTGC